>NC_136484.1:113472623-113482623 GCF_053919585.1 Euprymna scolopes
TTGTAAAATAGACAATTGTATCTAAATATATATATTTAAACCCTACGGAATTATTTCTTTGCGTCTGTTTGAGTGTGTGTTCGCGATTGTTGTGTCAACTTTAAATATTTACGCCGAATACGACATCATAGGAGGCTTCTTATTGCTCCGTTTAACCGGTGAAGTCCATTGGGGGTTCTGACTTGCACTTTGCGCCGAATACTGAAATTGGATACGGAGAAGCGTCGAATTTCCCTGTTTTTTTTTTTTTTGTTTTTTTTTTAGATATGTTTAAATCGTATATTTTCAATCAGCAAAAGAGACTCGCTCCCACTGCCAAATAAAAGTAAAATATTTTCAAAAGAGCAACGGATTTAGCAATGCAGTATAGTTTTTCTTTTCTTTTCTTTCCTTCTAAAGTTCAGAATCCATGATTTAAAAATACAAATGACAAAACGGTGGGGAAGTGAATATCAACGTGGGGTGACAATCTGGAGAGTCAAGTTCGAGTCTAATTGATTTTACAGAACTATTTAAACAAAGAATGTTGGCACCCCCCCCTTATCAAACTTTCACACACACAAAAAAAAAAAAAACACTCATGTATCTGCAATCACTATTAACAATTTCTCCTCACTTTTTCTGTGCATGAACCTAAACGTTGATTCCATGAACAAAGCTTCTTTCTTAGAACTGCATGATATCTTTGAGATGAGGTACAGACATGCACCAACTCTCCGTTATAAAAAGACGCAGTTCACTATAGTTCGTCACTTAACAGTGCGGACGCATATTAACTGAAACAAAATCTACGGACTGCCGACTGCGACACGTGGGCAAATAATTCTAAACACACCGAACTCGTTCAATGTTTAATCGTTTGATTAAACCGTAATGCGAACTCACACGTGCGTAAATTGGAATCAATTTTTTTTTTCGCGGTGGATACGGAAGGAAATTGTATATCGCCGCTTCTTTGAACGTGAACCAGGTAATCTGTGAGCGTTTCATTGTATTGGATTCATAGCGGGGGCTGTGGAAATTCCACAGCGACATTTTTCATGTGTAATATATTGCTGTTGGGCATTCTGTGGACATTCAGTGTGAATAAAGACCCCGTGTTATTATTGTAACCCTTTTGCTAAAACTGTAAAAGTATTTATCTGAGTAAACATTGCCCCTTCAGTGATCGGGAGATCTTCTTTCTTAAAAAGAAGGATAGAGGGTGATGACATACTATGAACATGAAATTACCAGAGCTATATACTAATTTAATGTTCGTAGTATGCTATTACTTTCTAGCATCCATTTTACTAAATAGGATTTCCCAAAATTTATAATCTTAAAAACCGTGACAAACGTACGTTAAAGGTACTACGGTATTAATATATTAATATATAGATGAATTTGAGAGCCATGGATACCGTTTCATCTTAATAAACGGAATTATGACGAGTTCATATATTTTCGGATATATTCTAGTAATTTATGCAGTAATATCGTTGGGCATATAAGAAATCGGTTTCGGTAATTTATAAAGATGGCGGCCATGAAAAAAACGCAAGAAAAAACTGTGTTCAGGCATGAAACATAGATTTATGTTGTCGTTTTTCTGTTAATATTATACTATTGTTAATATATATCATTAAATGAGGAATAATAAGTTCGGGTTTTGTTGATAGATAAACACGACATCAGTTCAAGTTCGTTGGCTATTTTTTTTTTTTTTGCTTCGCCTTCTTTGACATATTTCAAACGCCTGTTTTTAAATTTTAAATGCATAATACTAAGTCTATTTTTCATGGCCATGATTCCAACCAAATGAAAATGACAAATTAAAACCACTATATTTTTCACGCATTCTCCCATGGCAGTGATCTTTAATAATTACCCCGTATTCTCTTCTATCTATATGTAAAATACACCAATCAATTTTATTAGCAAAACCGTGAAAGTGTAATATAATTAACCACAAATAAAAGGGGAGAGGCGAATGTATAACAAATGACTGCTGAAGAATGATAGAAATTACCTGCATAGTTTTCAAGTTCTGAAATTGGAAGTTTTCTTATTTATAAAATTCTCCGTTACTTTCACTTAGGTGTTTTTTTTTTAAACCAAATATGGCCGTCAAGCAGGTGATCTTTTATTTCAGGATATATATATACATATACATATATATATATATACATATACATATATATACATATATATATATATATATATATATATATATATATATATATATATATATGGGGGTGGGGTTGTTCACCAACGTGTCGTCATTATTCTAAAACTTCCTCAAGATGACTTATTCCAAGAGAAAACGTAATTTCAACAATTGAAAACCTAGGCATTTTATATATTATTTACTTAATTGGAATACTTATTGAGATGAGTATTATTTATTTATTGCGGACTGTTATCCTCATTTTAGTTGTTGTTTCGCAATATTTCGGTCAACTATTTCTGTAGTTTTCGTCAGCTGGTTACCGCGACGGGATAGGAACTCCAAATCTCCTACCCCCCCCCTTCAGCAATTACTGCCTTCCATAGTTGTTGTCGTCTCACCACGTTTTGGCCAACTAATCCTCTGGCCGGCTTTGGGTAGGATTGAAACTGCTATCTACAGACAATGCTCACCTGGAATCGTAGAGATTCAACGTCTTTATCTAATTAATTAAATCGGTACGGACTCGACAATGGAAGATCATATAAGAAATAAACGTGGAATTATAGGACATAAAAAACAACCTTGATCCACCGTTGGGGCACGTGGGGCAGTGGATAGAGGTATATTTGGGCACCATCAGCTAGAATCGAAACGGAAACTGTAGCATTCTAAGCTGGTGACGTTACCACTGTACCAACGTGACTCGGATGTGACTCGACTAAAAACTAAAAGTTACAAATGAACTAATGTACAAAATGTTTAACAACTTTTTTTACCTATTTTTGATTGCTTAAAAACAATTTTAAAAGGCTAAAGACTCATAAAAGAACAGCTGATAAAAAAAAAACAAGCATTTGAAGCCCCTCGCGTCGCTCTGCGACTTTTAGTTTCGGAGGGGGGGCAGAGTTTGAAAATAAGGAGGCAGACACACAGACATACATATAGCCGCTTATATATATATATATATATATATATATATATATATATATATATATATATATATATATATATATATATATAAATGTTTAGAGGTACATAATTTAAATAAAGTTTTAAATATAATGGGCGGAAGTCTCTCGAGAGCTCTTTCAGCTATCATCTCATCAGGAGAAAATCGATAGCGTAAAAATAATAATACTATGTCGAAAGTAAAGAGTTCTGATGGGGAACTATTGAATGTGCCAAAAATTACGAGGACACTAAAATAAAGTTTATGTACGTTTAAAAAAAACGATATATATATATATATATATATATATATATATATATATATATATATATATATATATATATATATATATATAGGGTGATTCAAAGTCTCCATACGAAGAACATGTTGCTTTTTGGAGATTCATAAGTCTTCATACAAATAAATAAATTATTTATTGTTTAGTTATATTTTTATTTCTATTATTTTTTTGTATTTGTTTTTAGGCATCCTAAAGATGTTGTTGAGCAAACAACAAAGAATTGAAATCATATTGATGTCTGGAGGTAGCCGCAAAATTGCTGAAAATTTAACAGAAAACATGGAACCAACACAACACACGATACTGTAGCAAAACTTTTTGTGAAGTTTAGAAAAACTTAATCTGTTGAAGATGAAAGAAGAAGTGGTAAAACAAGCACAGCCACGGATGAAAATAGAACCGCTGGGGTTTTAGAAGCATTAACAACCCCCTCCCTTCAAAGTACACGAAGGATGTCTGTTAAAATTGGGGTTAGCCAAAACAAGACAAAACAATTAAAAAAATTTTTTTTTAAAACAAGTAAGTGGCATCCTTACGAAATACAATTTTAAAGACAAAAACAATTTTAAAAAAACAAGTAAGTGGCATCCTTACAAAATACAATTTTAAAGACAAAAACAATTTAAAAAAAAAACAAGTAAGTGGCATCCTTACAAAATACAATTTTAAAGACAAAAACAATTAAAAAAAAAAACAAGTAAGTGGCATCCTTACAAAATACAATTTTAAAGACAAAAACAATTTAAAAAAAACAAGTAAGTGGCATCCTTACAAAATACAATTTTAAAGACAAAACCAATGTTAAAAAACAAGTAAGTGGCATCCTTACAAAATACAATTTTAAAGACAAAAACAATTTAAAAAAAAACAAGTAAGTGGCATCCTTACAAAATACAATTTTAAAGACAAAAACAACGTTAAAAAAACAAGTAAGTGGCATCCTTACAAAATACAATTTTAAAGACAAAAACAATTTTAAAAAAACAAGTAAGTGGCATCCTTACAAAATACAATTTTAAAGACAAAAACAATGTTAAAAAACAAGTAAGTGGCATCCTTACAAAATACAATTTTAAAGACAAAAACAATTTTTAAAAAAACAAGTAAGTGGCATCCTTACAAAATACAATTTTAAAGACAAAAACAATTTTAAAAAAAACAAGTAAGTGGCATCCTTACAAAATACAATTTTAAAGACAAAAACAATTTTAAAAAAACAAGTAAGTGGCATCCTTACAAAATACAATTTTAAAGACAAAAACAATTTAAAAAAAAACAAGTAAGTTGCATCCTTACAAAGTACAATTTTAAAGACAAAAACAATTTTAAAAAAAACAAGTAAGTGGCATCCTTACAAAATACAATTTTAAAGACAAAAACAATTTAAAAAAAAACAAGTAAGTGGCATCCTTACAAAATACAATTTTAAAGACAAAAACAATTTTAAAAACAAGTAAGTGGCATCCTTACAAAATACAAACGCTGCACTACATAAATGAAGATGATCCAGATAGACGACTGCAATTGAGTGATGATGAAAACATTTTCAAAAAAGATCATTTTTACCGACGAAGCTAACTTTTACGTCAATGGTGAAGTTAATCGCCAAATTATGCGTTATTGGAGTAAAGCTTACCCCCATAGGATAAGTTTAACAAAAATACAAGGTGTGTGTAAAGTGATGGTTTATGGTTGGAATTTAGGGTGACAAAAATCATCGGACCAATTTTCATTGATGGAAATCTTAATGCCAATAATTATTTGAACATGTTATAAGAAGAAATGTTTCATCATTGTGAAGCGAAAATGGTAAGCTTCCAACATATTTCCAACAAGGTGGTGTCCCACCCCATCATGGAATTCAAGTAAGACAATATTGAATCAAATACCTCCAGATACATGGATTGGTAGACGTTGCCTTGTTGAGTGGTCTCCTAGACCCCCTGATTTAATCCCTTTTGAATTCTATCTTTAGGGGTCATTTCAAAGCTATGGTGTATCAAGAACGTATAAGAGTCATAAACTATTTGAAGGACCGCATTATCAGTTCATGTGCATAAATATTTCAAATGTACTATTGCATGTAAACAGTGAATGAGTTAAACGTAGTATGATGTGTATTAAGAAACAATGGTGGTCATATAAAGTCTATCATTTAATAACATTATTTTGTACTAAAATAAAACACATTTTCTTTATTTATTTGTATGTAGACTTTTGAATTACATTATATATATGTATGTATGTATATATATATATATATATATATATATATATATATATATATATATATATAGGCCGAATGAGACCTTTTTCGGGGTCAACGGCCAACTAGCCCCGTGTGTGTTTGAATGTATGTATGTGTGTGTTGGGAAGGAGAGGGCTTCCGTACGCAATGGTGAAGGCAACCTTTTTAGGAGAAGCAAATCTCTAATATAAAAACACATAAAGCGGAAGACCAGTACCCGCATTAAGCTGGTCTGCAGTTTAATTTGTTGCTGGCTTTCTAGCTCTTGCTAGTTGCTGGATCTCAGCATTTTGAACCGAGAGAGAGTCTAAGCTGTCGTACAAAGCTAAGACTCTGTAACATCATCTTTGTATAGATACTCCCTCAGGCATTTGGGCTCATGAACTGTAAGTGTCTGAGGGAGTGGCACTTGTCTGACAATAACTTGCAATCATATATATATATATATATGTGTGTGTATATATGTATATGTATAGATATATATGTATACATATATGCATAGATATATATACATGTATAGGTATATATATATGTATATATTTGTATATGTGTATGCATATATATGTATATGTTTATACATTTATATGTATATACATGTATGTATGTAGATGTAGATGTATATATATGCATATGTATATATGTATGTATATATATGCATACGTATATATGTATATGTTTATATGTATATATACGTATATATACATATAAACATATACATATATACGTATGCATATATATGTATGCATATGTATATATGCATATGTATATATGTATATATATGTATATATGTACATATATGTATATATATTCATATGTATATATATATATGTATGTGCATATGCATACATATGTATATATGTATATATATATTTGTATATATGTATATATGTATATGCATATATATGTATATATATATCTATGATGTATATATACATGTATATATATATATATATATATATATATATATATATATATATATATAATATAATATTCCTGAATAATCATATTTTAATATACATATGAAGGGTGAATGAAAAGTAACTCTCTATTTTAAAATATATACACTTTATTTCTGAAATATAATTTATACAATTAATGAATAGGATAAGAAAATATAATGCATGAACTTATAATTAAAATTCAATATAGACGACTTTATTTGCTAACAGCTTTTTAAGTAGATCAAGAATCACATCAACTGATTTCACAACTCCAGCGGAATGGTAGTCATAACTTCACGTATGCCCCCTTACGGAAGAGCTACATCTTGCATAAAATAGAATCTTCAATATTATGCCACTAATAATTGGTCAAATTTCATGTCTCAATATAGTGAGGTACCTCAACACTTTTGTGGCGTGAATGGCTGAATGCCCAATTCCCTTGCATATGGATGGATCATAGCGGTTCGCACGAATGGCCTTTCAGAAGTCCTGCTTCAACGTTCTGCGATTTTTTTCTTAAGGATTGGCTAAAAGAGCAAACTAAGGAACCAATCAAACGAGGATAATTTAGGAGAACTTGAAGGGTGAATGCGTGAACTTTTGACTACAATTTTGCAAGAATTTCTTGTGAAACTAGTTGATGGACGAGTTGAAAAGCTGTTGACGAATGAAGTAACCTATATTGAATTTTAAATAAAAGTGTACGCACTATACTTCTCGTATTCATTAATTGTATAAATTCTATTTTAAAAATAAATTGTAAGTATTTTAAAATAGCGTGTTACTTTTCAATCACCATGTATATATATATGTCTGTGTGTGTGTGTGTGTGTGTGTGTGTGTTATGCATGCACTGCGTCATTGTATACGAACACATCAACCAACCCACACAGGCATTTGTTTATCTATATATCTCTTTTCCTATCTCTCCATCTCTTCTTACCGTCCCGGCGAGTGTCCCCCTCTTCTATTCAAACAAAATCCGGACCGTTCTTTTTATTCTTCATATTTTGATCCACGTTGGTTTCTTTGTGTTTGTTGTCATCCATTCCTTCCTGAATCAGTCACCCAAGTCTCCGCTTTCTCGCACCCCACAAACACCCACCCTTTCCATCTACCGGACTCTCAACTGCTACTTCGCTCTCCCTTCAGTTTTCGCAGAAATGCAGGTGAAACGGACAGACACACACAAAAACAAGAAGAAACTTCAGGTGTTCACCTTTACTGGTTGGTGCCTAACCCTAAATGTTTCATGAAGAAAAAATCTCGAGGTTCCGAATCCGTTAAACCCGACCACGCGAGCCCCATCCAATGACACCAACAACAACCGGGAAAAATTAACAAAAAAAAAAAAAAAAAAAAAGAAGCGAATATGAATAAGTAAAATTTTATGATGGGTTGAGAGAGGGTGGTGGTTAAGGTTGATTTAAGAAGCGGCGGTCGTGACAATAAATAAGTAAGGCCCACAGAGGATATCATTTCTTGCTCTCTGTCTCTCTATATGAGTGCGTGTTTGTTTCTCTCTTTCTCTCTCTTTCTCTCTCTCACTCTCTCTCTCTCTCTCTCTCTCTCTCTCTCTCTTTGTCCTTTTTGTCACATGTCTTATCAAATACAACGCGTCAGAGGAGCGATGACGAAAGATTCGCAACGCTAGAATAGACGATGACGAATATAATTAGATAACCCCCCCACACACACACACAAACGTATATATACTAGCAAACCGCCCGGCATTGCCCACTCGTAAAATACGCTGAAATATATTTTGATTAATGCAGATTTCGTATTTATTATATTATATTATATTATATTGGACCAAATATATAGTTATGATTTAAAAAGTTTTTAAAAAAAATGATTCGGAGAATCGAAACCAAAACGTTTAGCTTACAATTTAATTGTTTCCTTTGACGCCAATGCCTGAGCTATGGAGACGTTTGCTGCGAGGCTCAAAATTAACTCATGAACCAATAGCTATTTCGTTACGCATGCATATTCGAAATGCTTTCGTTCGACCTTCACTTCGAAAATTCATTTTTTTTTTAATTTTAACACTTTTGTATCGATTTTACCTGACGCATTGGTTAGAATACCCTATATATTAGATTTTATGTCTATAGACCAAAACCTGACAGAGGAGTTTGGTAGGCAGGTTTTTAAACAAATATGTAAACGCATGCATACATATATATAGGGAGAGGGGGCTCTGCTTATTATAACCGTTTTACTCAAATATTACGCAAGTATAAATCATGTAGAATATAATTACACAAAATAGTTAACTAAAGATGATCATCCCATAGAAAACTAATAGGGAAATAATTAAAATGAATGTTTAAAAGAATATGCAAATTAGCTAAATATTTTGCAGATGGACACAATTCCGCGACCCATATATAACAAAGTTTTTTTTTTAAATAAATAGAAAAATGAGTTTTAATTTGAATATTAATACACACAAAAAATTATAGGAGTTATATATATATGCAGACCGCCCGGCGTTGTTCGGTCGTAAAATACGCTGAAATACGATACTTAAGTTTGTTCAAATTGCGTATTTATTATTATAGAATCAATTCTCTGATAATTATTATATTGTACCCAGTATATAGCAGTGGTTCCAAAAGTTTTTTTTTTTTTTTAATATGAGTTAAAAGCCATCAGCTGGAATCGAAACCAAAACATTTAGCTCTTTAGTGGTCTTCATTACAATCCAAGCTAACGACACATGCATACCAAATCTTGACAAATTAACGCAGTTAAGCGTATAAATGTTGCGCATGTGTACAACATACACATCATGTCGAACTACGACTGCCAAATTACAATTGTTCAATTTTGATCTCATAGCAGCTATTTTTCCGGCAAAAAACAAATGGATTTCGTTTCACAGGTCCAAATACCCCATATATCAAGATTCAAAACTGCAGACGAAAACTTGGCATAATAGATTGGTAAAGACAGGTCGCAGACAAAAATGTAGAGAGAAATTTACTCTAAATCGATTTTGATACAATTACCGATCCTGATTCTTCTAAAATCTATAAATATTTAACTATAAAATCGTAATTTTGTAATGATTTCCGTAAAAACATATTGTTAAATATGCATATAGTTTACCAAACGTAAAAACCCAATTCTGAAGTTGATTTATAGATTTTAGTTTTAATAGTAGTTTAAAATTAATAGATATTTAATCTTTTATCATTACTACAAGCAGATAAAAAAATTTTTTTAAATAAAATCAAATAAAAAAAGATAATTAAAGGAATCGTTTTTTGGCATCGGAAAATAGGCACAAACTTTTTCGGATTCTGATACCGATCCGGATACCTCCTCAAAAGTTCCGATTTTTCCGATTCCTGATTCCAATTAATCGCCCCAACACTAATATATATATATATAT
>NC_136484.1:113485123-113517623 GCF_053919585.1 Euprymna scolopes
TCAAGCGCACTTGATGCGTATTTTATATATATGTGTGGGGGGGTGTATGTATGTATATATTATGTGTATGTCAGTTAATTATAGTTTGCTTGAAGCTTTGCTGTGAATAAGTATATGGGTATTAAGGCTAAAAGAAATCTATGAAAAGGAACATAAGAATTATATAAAGAAAAGTTAAATACCCTTGAAATAAGTGGCTTTGACTTTAGCATTGGGCCCAATTTTCGCATGTATTCATTTAAAAGATAAGTATCTAGCGCGGGCATTGGTGAATTGCTACAACGCCACAGTCGTCTACACCTTATCCAAGCTACGGTCCATAATTCTACATAAAAAATCATCTCAATTCTACAAGTGTGACATCTGCCCGACGAATGTTACTTCTTCAGGAATCATCTCAAAACCACTCTCAACAATTCCTTTCACACTCTATACGTGCCTAAGTCTGGACGCAAATTCCATGAACAAAGTTTCTCACCCAGAGCTGCTCTCTTGTGGAGCTCTGTACCGCAGCTTTCTACAACATGGTTGTCTTCAAGTCAAATGTAAAGAAGTTCTTATTGAGCTGTGCTCTTAAATAATCACATTCTACTTAATTGCCACCACTACTGATCACTACGCTGCTGTCTCACTAACTATACTACACCCATTGACCTTTATCCTCGTGTGGCTTTCGGGTTTGGATCAGTGGTCACTTCCGTTAAAAAAAAATCAGTTTTGGTTTTCTTTCATGAAAAAAGCAGACTGTTTTCCATTAAAAAACAAGTAATAAATACGTAGCACATATTCTTCATTTGTTGTTTATTTTTATATTGAAAGCAAGGCGACAGGTTATTTACGTAATGTCAGTCTCTCCTACATCTACAGACAGCCGCACATCACTTGACATGGGCAATAAAAAAAAACGATCGCCAAACGATGTGTGACGTGTCAGCCAAAATTAAGTGTAATTTTAAACGGCACACAAACGGGACTTTAACATATATTATTTTCCTTCAGCGATTCTGTTGAATGCACTTATTCCGACCTCCGAGGAGTCCGTCTCGATTGTTTGTAATTAATTTTCGTTTAAATTATCTTAGCCTTTTATTTCTTTTTTATGTTTACGCATCATTGGCAGCCATTTTGTTTTCCGCCATTATGTATTTCTGGGATGATCTTTCCGTTGGGCGGTGTGTACCTATTTACTTGCTTCCCCTCGAGTGTATAGTTTTTATGTGAAAGAAAAAAAAACGAGCTCTCTTAATAGGAACATTCTGTATTGGAACAAACATTAAAATTGCTTTCGCCTAGAACATAGCACGTTGGTGTACCGCGGAAAAATCACTTGTGTGCGGCGAATAGGTTATAAATGAAAGTTACAAGTTGTTATAAGTAAAAAATAAAAATAAAAACAGCTTTCATATCTACTTATATATATATATATATATATATATATATATATATATATATATATATATATATAAAAGGCATTTCGTGTGTTTGTCTATGTGCATGTCGCTGTGTGTGAGTGATTTCCCTGTGAACTCCGAAACGGCTGATCAGATTCTTAAAAAAAAATAAATCCACACAAATGTGCTTTTTATGTTTTAGTTGTGTTCTTACGGGGGTTTTGTATCGGAAAGTATCCGATAAGTATTGAAAATCGACAATCGAAGAAACTTAAAGAAGGAACAGTCCGATTTTGACCAAAGTTAACAATCTTATACACTTCAGCATCACGAGTGCATTTAAGAAGTTTTAACACCGCACAAGCAGAAGGGTTCAGGACAGCTTCTTTAATAAAAAAAAAAAAAAGTTTAAAATAAATTATACTTGACTTTTAAATTTTAAGATTTAATTCTAGCTATTCTAAAAAAATAATTTTATAAAATTAACATAGTGGATTAAGTCACTCTGGAAAGACCTGGGAAATTCTTCCCGAAGCACCGCGGTGGGTCTCCGATTAGAGCAGGCAATCAATCGATTTGATTGAGAAATAGGTGACTTATCGGTTTTGATATTGGAAGTGTGGAAATTCGTCGATTCTAATTCAAGCCAGGCTACGTTGGGTTTCCCTATTAGTATCGTTAAAACCGAAGTTGTTTTAATAAATACTCGCCCATTATTACTTACGTGGTATTGATAATCTATAATATAAATCTCATCTGTCTGTTTAAATGTATGTATGTATGTATGTATGTATGTATACCTCAAGCTTTCGACAGAGGCGACGGATTCTCACAGGATCGACATCATTTTGAAGCTCGACTCTTCGGACGAGAAATATCGAAAAAGTGGCTAAAAACATTAATTCCTTCACCTCCAACTGGGTACTTTTCTACCGGGTGGTCTCGCTTATTTTGCCGATATTTTCGAAAATCATCCCCCTCTTTTCGATTGAGTAGCCTTAATTTAAACCTTCACTGCTTCCGGTTTAGCGATGGACACAACGGCAAAGACGTCGTATTCTTTTGTTTTGGTTTTTTGTTTGTTTTATTTTTCACGTTTTTTTCCTTCTTCTCGGTACGGGTTCGAGCTTGTCTGCTTACTACCACTTTTTTTTTCTCAACACACGCCTACAAACACCTGGGCAACGCCGGGCACACAGTCTAGTATATAATATGAATCTCTCCTATCTGTTTAAATGTATGTATGTATGTCTCGTAACAACTTTCGACAAAAGCGACGGATTTTCACGGGGTTGGTATCATTCTTAAGCTCGATTCTTCGGACGACAAATATCGAAAAATTGGCTTAAAACATTAATTTCTGCACCCTTAACTGGACACTTTTCTACACGGAGGATCGCTTTTTTCGCCGATATTTTCCAAAGTCATCGCCTCTTTTCGATTGTCTAGCCTTAATTTGGGTTACGTCCTTCCGGTTTCGCGATGGGCGCAACATCTAACGCGTCACATTCTTTTTTTTTCACTTTCTTTTCCTCCTTCGCAGTACGGGTTCGAGTCTGCCTACCTACTACCATTTTTCTTTTTTTTTGCTGCGCTCGAATGTTACTTTTTTTTTTTTTTTTGCTCAACTAACACCTTTACACACACCTCCTCTTTCTTTTCCGCCTTCGCGTCACAGATTCGAGCCTTCCTGTCTACAACAACTTTTTTTCCTCAACACACCCCTACAAACACCCGGGTAACGCCGGGCACCCAGGCTAGTTAAATATAAAAAAAGAAGAAATTAAATGCATAGTAAATCGTTTGTTTATATTGTTTGATATTTTGAAATGTCCATAAGAATAAACATTGATAAGCATTCATTTGAATAGTCATTTTTTTTTTATTTTTACAAAGAAATCACCACCACGTATCAAGGCTCTGAGGCTATTCGAGGATAAGGGTTAATGAGTGTACAGTAGTCAATGGGAAAATATCATAGTAATCGTTAGTAGTAGGAATTTGGTAAATTTTATTTCTTAAGGGGATGGCTCATCAAGAACTTGTTTACGTTGGACTTGAAGACAACCACATTCTAGTTAGTTAGAAAGCAGAAAAACGAGTTCCGCAGGCGTGCAGTTCAACGAAAGAAGCTTTGTTCATATAATATGCGTTTAGGTTTAGGCACAAATAAAGAATGGCGGAAATTATCAATAGTGGATTCAGATAGACGAGTGTTTTTAGTGGAAGTCAGGCCAGGAGGAGGACAAAGATTGGAGCTCAGACGAGCACTTGTCATGAAAATAACTATAAAGCAAAGGCAGGCTCGTAACGTCGCTTCTGTTGGAAAGAGGTTGCAGTGAAGAGAAAAGAGCACCCCTCCACTCTAAGCTACGAAGCCTATTGCGAACTCTGCCAAGGCAGGGTAAGCTGCTTCTAGAAACTTCTGTCCAGATGTGGCAACAGTACTCCATCCTTGGACGTACTTGGCTCTTATACAGGCACAGAATTGCATCAGCAGTAAAATATCTACTGGCGCGGTAGAACGATCCCACCATTTATTGTGATAGGTGTGCTGCAAAAGTTTAAAAATCTTAATAGTGTGTTGTCATCTTTTTTCTATTTGGAAGTCACCTCTTATCACGCGCGAAAGCCACTCGAGGATAAGGTGATGGTGTAGCAATAGTTAATGGTTTAAATTGGGTAGAATTTGATTATTTATAGCGACGGATCAACAAATACTTGTTTACATTGGATTTGAAGGTTACCATGGTGTATTTAACTGGGAAGCAGGTCAGCGGAAGATGGGAAGTTTTGGGAAAGGGGCTCTGTTCATGGAATCTGCGTTTAGATTTAGGTACAAATAGAGAGTGGGGGAAATTTCCATAACCGACGATCTCGAATTGCCATAATAAAGCTATTTTATATACATTTTGTCTCCACAGATAATCATTTTTTCGTAAAGTAGCAAATCTACAATAGTAAAGTTGTTTTCTGACAAAACAAAGTTTTGCCAATTAAAATAATATTTCTAATTACTGTCGACGTATCACTAATCAGCATGCACGACGACTTTCTTTAATTTCCAGATAAAAAAAAAGTCAAAACGCTTTGATGTCATTCGCACAAAAACATAAATTTAATTCTGCACTCTTACACTCGTTCAAACCTAAACCTCAGACGTCAGTATCTTCATGCAAATTAGTGTAGTCATCGTCGACCCGCCAACACCTCCCAACAATGGCGACATGGAGTTCCGGATGACTCCCTCCCGTTAAAGACCAACTGATATAGCTAAGAGAAAGAAAAGGATGAACTCCGACAGGTGACTTTTGGGGTAGATTGGCGATTTAAAATATATGCGATTGTTTACACGAATTAATAACGGGTGAAAGAGATTAGGTCTTCTCGGTGTTGTTGTTCAGTATTTTCTCGTATTCCGTATTCCGTTGTAAATAATTGTAAGGAAGAGAAGATTTTGTCCTTCACCTCCATCTGTCTGGGTCAGCTGGCGTACAGTTGCAATTATTGGCGCCCCGGTGGCTGTTTTTTTGCCCCCTTCTTTGGCATGATTAAACGAGGGGAGGGGAGGACAAAAGAAACGGCAACATTTTCAGAATAGCGTTTTTGTGGGGAAAGGTAAATTGAGCGCAAGAGAAAGAGAGGGAGAAGAATATAACGAATAGAAGGAGAGGACTAACGAGGACAAGTACGTAAGGGAAAGTAAAGAAGAAAAGAAAGAGAAAACGGAACAATGTGAAATAGATAAAAGACAAATAAAAATAAAAAACGGAAACAAGGTAGAAGAAATAGGAAGACAAAAGAAGTTGACTGCGAAATGAAAGTAAATTGAAAAAACAAATGAAAGGAAGACTATGAGCAATCTCAATTGCTCTCCCTAAATCATTTGGGGTTTAATATACTACTACTACTACTACTACTACTACTACTATTATTACTATTATTATTATTACTACTACTACTACTACTGTTGCTACTACTAAGAATAATAATATTAACATTACAGTAATATTACTACTTCTGCAATAATAATAACTAGCGGGACCTGTGGAAATTCCACAGGGGACTCATTCATTTTTTTTTTATTACATTTTCACCACAAACAAGGCACATTGCCACTTTAATGTAGGGGGCTACTATCAGGGGCAACAACTACTGGGGTACTATTTAGGGATTTGGGCAGCAAGATTTCGATTCAGGTTACGGTCGAACTTCTGCATATCAGTACAGTTGAGGAAGCAGAGACCTGGAATGGAATTCCAAAGTCTAGCGATTCTGGGGAAGAAACTACTGGAGTAGAAAGTTCTTTTACATCTGGGGATCTCTACTGTGTGGGGGTGGGATTTAGCTGCCTGTCCGGTTTCTCAAGGGTGTTTACGTCGTGGGGGCACAAGTGATTGCAGTTCGTAAGAGCATTCACCATTAAAATACTTGTAGAACAGGCAGAGGGATGCAACATTTCGTCGATGGGACAAAGGCTGAAGCCTAGACGCCAGTTCAGGGCCTATCAGATTGGTGACTCTCTTTTGAACCTTGTCTAGGAGCGAGAGAAGTAGCAGATGCACCAGCCCAAATATGACAGCAATACTCCATACATGGGTGAACTGTGGCCTTATAGAGGTACAGGATACTTTCGGGTGTTAGTAGTTTTCTAGCACGGTAGAGAGAGCCTACCTTCTTTGCAGCGGCCCTGTCAATGTTTTCAATGTAATTGTTCCAACTCGTGTTTCCTGAATACGTTAGGCGAAGGAGTTTGAAAGACGTTATCTCAGATAAAGAGACGTTGGCCATTGCTATTAGTGGTAGAGAAGGTTTCTTGTAATTATTGAAGGAAACAAGTTTAGTCTTGGCGGCATTGAACGTGACCATCCATTTTTGTCCCCATTCCACTACATATTGGAGATCATCTTTTAGTGTTTCTGCCATTTCTTTAGATATGTGTTCATTTGTTTTCCTGTCGTGCCTGTTATAGAGTGTGGTGTCATCAGCATATATACCCATCTCAGAGGCAATTTTGTCGAGGAGGTCATTTATGAATATTAGGAATAATAGAGGTCCAAGGATAGACCATTGGGGCACTCCCGCATTTATATCATATGGTTTAGATGTACGACCGTCGAGGACAACCTGGATTTTTTTCTTATCTAAGAAGTATTTAATTATGTAAAGTATTCTACCAGTGATACCGTGAGATCTAATTTTCCTGAGGAGACCTTCATGCCATACCCTGCCAAAAGCCTAAGATATATCTAGAGCTACCATTCTGCCTTCCCCCGCTTTGTCCAGTGAATGGTATATATACGTCCGATTTTTATGTTATAAAGTTTCGATTTCAAAAATAAAAAAGTATATCCATAAGTCTTGGGTGCATTAGCTTGAATCAAAACTGAAAAGAAAAACTTATGAAAACAATATGTGTATATACATATAACTTGAGTTCCTTCAGCCATAATCGAAACAAAAATTTATAAAGACTTCTTGATAAAATTATTTATAAAAAAATACATCATTTAAGTGGCATCAGCTATAGTCGAAACCGAAACCAAAACTTATGAAGAATTCTTGGTAAAATTATTCATGACAAGAAATAGAAGAACATAACAATTAAACAACGTGGATATAAGCGTGACACACAAAACAACACACATGCTATCGTATTAATATATAGATAATAGTACTCGGTGCCTCCGTTCAGTCTCGAAAGACAAAGGATACCCCTGTAGGGGCGGTTGTGCGTGTAATTATGTGGCAAGGGTTTCGCAATCACATACCACACCTCTCCTGAATTGGCATTGCTTTAGTCCAGTGGACAGGGGGAAGTCATTGACAACTGGAAACTAATTCCGAGATAAACGGAGATCACATACAGCACCTTGACATCCTAAATGGTCACCCATCTTGTATCAGGCACGCTCATCGTTGCTTAACTTCAGAGATCTAACGAGATAATAGAGCACTACGAATTAATCCCGATTAACTTCGAAAAAAGAATGGGGGAGATTGGAATCAGGGGGATGGCCGAGAAGATACAATGGATAACAATAATGAAAGCGACTGAAACATTAAGGAAAATCCCTGAATGTGGAGATTAATACACATGAACTAAATGCTCTAACCAAACAAATAGAAAATACAACAGAAGTAAAAAAAAAACAATAGAGGAAGACCACATGGATTCAAGAAAACTGAAAGACACTATATATATAACTAGCGGGGAGTACCTGGCATTGCCCGGGTGTTTGGATGTGTGTGTGTGTGTGTGTGTGTGTGTGTGTGTGTGTGTGTGTGTGTGTGTGTGTGTGTGTGTGTGTGTGTGTGTGTGTGTGTGTGTGTGTGTGTGTTGAAAAGAGGAGTAAAAGAAAAATAGAAAGTTTTGGTCGGAAGGTCGGAGTGAACCCCGAAGCCTTGACGCGAAGGTGGAAACGAAAGAGGAAAAATCCAGTCACCTAACCATCTGGGTCATGACAGAAAGGGCGTTATATGAATGTTTATGAAGCGAGGAAGTCTAACCTAGTTTTGCAAGCCAAATCATTCGCGGAAATACACAAGAAGAAGCGAGCGAACACACACACATACACACAAACACACTTTCGCTTTTATATATATAGATGCCCCCCTCCTGGTTTAGCTAATATATGACGGGAGTAAATTTTCTGTAAATGCAAACAGCGGACTTTATTTTATAAACGAAATAAACCGGTAATGATTTATGTTGAATTTGTTCTGTTAGTGTTCAATCTGGCGAAGAAATGCAACTTTATTTCCCTCCCTCCTGGCAAGCAAAAGGACCCAAATATTTTTAATGTTATTTTTATGTCTTTTTTATGCGCGTAAAATTGAAAGAATTAATGGCAAAAACTGGGGGGAAAATGTAAGAAAGGGTGTTAATAAATCATTTGTAGGTGTGTAGGGCCCAAGAAAAAAGGGGAAAAATTTATGGTAATCCTGCATTATTGGACCCGAATTCGCGTGAATTCCCGTCAAGCATTGATCGTGCGAGACCGGCAATCATCGGTGTCAGCCGGAGACTACCGGAAAAAAACATACAAACAAAGAAACAAAACGAACTGGAAAGAATACAAATGGGGAGGGGAGGAAACCCCCAAGAAAAAATAAATAAATAAAACCAGAAACCTGACCGCGTATAATGTAAATATGTTTAATAGATTTTTTTTTAATGTTGGTTTGTTTTCGTATTAATTGTTAGGTGTAAGTACAACGGTTTGCTATGTGTTTAGTTTTGTTTTCTTTTTATATTGTTTTCTTTGTGGTCGCTTTTTACCAATTGGAATGTTGTCTGATTCCATATCGATAGCGTAGTAGTAATTGGGCTAACGAAACTCCCAGAAATTCAATGTATAGAAAAAAATGAATAAGTAAATAATCTGAAAATAAGAAGTCAGCGCCCCCTACTATCACGTAAGAAATCACTGCAAACATAATGGAAGTAAAAATACACCAAATAAAATATTAAATCGAGTAATCGCTTTAACATGTGAAGAACACTCGCGGCTGACTGGTAGAGTTTGTTCTAAAACCTTGAATCCAAGGTTACTTGGTTTCGTTTAAGTAACCCCTCGACTTGCCGTCACACCAACCAAAAAGGAAAAATAAGGGGGGGGAGAAAAGAAATTAAAAGAAATATAAAAAATACCATAAGCAACCCATAGAATAGCTGTAATTGAAAGTTGCGTGTCACCCGACGGTAAAATTCCAATCCATTTTTTGTAAGCAACTAAGAATGCAAACCGGTGTTTCCTCGTAAATTCCCCTGTGGACCTAACCGCAACGGTGTTAAGTGGTCGCAGGGAGAGTATGAATCTAATAGAGAGAAAAGATTTTAACACTTCCATTGATTGTAACAGATTTTGGCCGTGAACTCTCATCAGAAAAAATATAGGAATCTAAGATTACCGAGGAAGTGGATAGGTAATAGGCCTATAACACACTGGAGATATCATGCTGCAGTCCGTGCATAATACATTCGCATGAAATGTCTTGATTTTTAATCCTATTAAGGTCAAACTCAGAGGGCAAAAATGAGTCCATTTTATTTATATAGAAATAGTATCGGCATCAACTGGCACAACACCAAATAGTCGTGAGGGATTAAGAAGGACTGAAAGATTGAGAAAAGAAAGCACTAATCAGACCTCCACGAGATGAGTACAAAGAGGATTGGGATCTTGGGAAAGCTTATTATTAAGTTAGTGCAAAAATATTGTCGTCTTCTATATATATAAAAGGCAAAACGGCCCCGCGCGTTTTTGTATGCCCAAGAAATGTTTTTTTCTGCCAGAGTTCTCGACTACGTTACATTTATTTAGAACTTTCCTTATACTTTCAAGATTATAATATCCCAGATTTGCGAACGGACGTCGTCTGTACATTTCTTTTATTGACTTAAAAAAAATCCCTCTATTCCATCCTTTCGCGTGTTTGTTCGTCTTTTTCGTATAAATAAAGCGAAACTAATCAGAGCGAAGTAGGCCACCTGCTTTCCTGCTAGGGATGTCCAGAAAGTAATTAGCTTTGATCAAAGTGGGGGAAACCCTTCATATCAGACAATTGCTATTCATTGAGACACTGCCTGAACTCCCCCTTTTAGTGAGCAGCTCGTTTTCCTGAACATCGTGGGGAAAATGGGAGAGAAAGCTGACAGCTTATCTGCCCTCCAGCAAGACGTTTATTTCTGCGCCTGCGTGAACTCATTCACTTAGCAAGTCAACATTTTCAAGGCCATCGATAAATTTGAATAGCTTTCACTTCCTCCCGCGCCGTAGTGTAGCGTTAGATGTCAGCTTTTCTTTCACTTTCTTTTCTGCCTTCGCATCGCGGGTTCGAACTCGCATGCCTACTACCACTTTTTTTCGTTTTTTTCCTCCAAGCAGCCGGGCAACGCCGGTCACCCCCGTTAGTTTTATATATAGTTGAACGTCCCCCCCCAAAAAAAGACGTTATTTTTGCACTAACCTTATACCACTCGAATTCCAGTGAAGGCCAATAGTCGTTGCTACCGATAAACCAATGTTGCGATAATGTAGATTCATTTACAAAGGTTATCGAAAGAGGTAGAAAGTACCAGAAATCTGTGGAAATTTATCACCTATGCTCAGGGGAGCACTACAGGTTTTCGACACATATAAATCTTTGACGATGGCCTGTGTGAAAACTCCAAGTGAGTACAAATAATAACAACTAGCAGGACCCGTGGAAATTCCACGTTTGTCATTTTTAGTTAGGAAAAATTTATTTAAATTACATTAAAAACTATGTTTAACACAGGAATATATATATATATATATATATATATATATATATATATATATATATATATATATATACTAGCCTGGGAGCCCGGCGTTGCTCGGGTGTTTGGAGGTGTATGTTGAGAAAAAAAAGCAGTCAATTTTTTAAACTTTAAACATTATTACGACCCCTTAACATTTATTGTTTTGTGCTCAAATCAAGTTATTAAGTTAGATCCATGTCTAAGGCATCTCTATCTAAAATTACAAGTGTTTAGACCCAAAATTGTCGGAAGAGTTAGGTAGAGTTCTCAAAGATCAAATCGTTGAATTTTGACCCCTCAACAGCCAAATTTCTGGCCGCAAATCGATTACAACGATTTTTCCAAATCTCAGTACCCTGTATGTCAAAATTCGAGTCTGTAGACTGAAAATTGCTAGATATATTTTGTAGGGAAATGTACACAGACAAACAGACACACATACACAGACACTTTCACTTATTTATATATATATATATATATATATATATATATATATATATATATTATTCTTTATGTAAATACAGTCATATCTTGCTACGATGTGCAGACCGTTTCAATCATATTTGATTTCATAAGGGAAGAAACATTTTTTTAAATGCCAAGAAGGGTTTTAAAACTGCTTATGTCGACCACATGCGACAGAATTCGATTGTGGAGCAATTCATTTTGAAATTGGTAAAGTAGAAACCTTACTTAATTTTCTAGTGGTCCACCTTTGCCGATACGATTTTAATGGTTATGAAGACGATAATAGACTTCGAACAAGATTGGTAGGAGGAAACCCGACGTTGTCGGGACTGAATGAGAACTGACGAATTCACTTTCACCGCAGTCGGTGAACTCAACCATTTTTCAATCAAATCGATTGATTTCCTGCTCTAGTTAAGGACCCATCGTGGTGCACCAGGAGAAAACTGCACATGCCTCTCTGCAGTGATTTAGTCTACAATAATCTACATTGCACTGTGCTGTTGATTTAAAAAAATTACATTTAATGTCTTGAAATAAGGTTTAAAATGTTTCATCCTTTAAAATGCTCTAAACAGAAACATTAATTTAAAACGCGCACCTGTCATATCAAATAACCTACTGTTTATTTTATATACCGAGTTTTACTGCTTGTGTGGTGGCAATGGTTTGAATTTAAGTCTGAAATGAAAAAGGTCAAATATCATGGTGCAGTTGTGCTTTAAAACAGAAACATTCATTCCGAACGCACCCCAACTATATCAAAGAACCTACTGCTGATTTTATATATTTCGATTATCGATACTTATCAAAACCATTCCGATGTAAAACCTATCTAAGAACACTGCCAAATACATAAAGTACCTTCGTGTGAAGTTTCATAAAAATCGACTCAACCGTTTCGAGTCCATAGAAAATTAACTCACACAGGTATATGCAAAGTCTCTTTTATATCATAGTAGAGAAGATAGATATCAGGATAATAGCTAGTAGTTGACGGTGGTTAAGCGGTTAACAGCACGGACTGACAACCGTTTTGTGCAAAGTTCGAATCCAATTCAGATTATGAAAACTCTTTCACTTTGAATGTTGGCAAATTTACGTAGTCCACCCCGTAAGTATCTGATGTTTATTTCTAGAAACGCATAGATCACTTGAGCGACAGACCAAGCCTTTTTCGAAGATGCTTAGACGCATCTAGAAAGGATCTATTTCTTTTAGTCGAATCGCTCTCTGCCGACAAACAAAAAAAAAAATGAACTCGTCATCTAGTGGGCCAATCAGCAAAGGTCGGGTAACTAGCGCATTGATTTAAAGATAAGAATGATTTTTAAAACAATGTACATTTTTTTTTTTAACTTTGAAGAGAATCGCCTTTCCAGTTTTGGTTCTTTTTCCCAAAATTGTCAGTGCTGTGATTCTTAAAATCTCAGTCGGCGACAAAATCTCTAAACAGATGTTTCAACTTCTTATATACACTTTCCTCCGCATTTATTTTTATTTTTATTTTTTTTTAACTGAAGGCAATTCTATGCAAATCAATGTTTTAAAAGTTTATTAGCTTATTCTTCGGGGAGGACCCTTTCCATACGACCGATCATCTCCCGATTGGTTTTATTTATTTATTCAATATCTCTTAACGATTTTTTTCTACGTCTTTCAGTTTTCCTGTTTGTTTGCTCCCGCCATTTATTTTTATATTTTGTATATTTGTTATCTCGGTAAAAATATCTTTTAATTCCAAATCGAGGACACCTGCGAATTGTTTCAAATAGGACTTCACAATTCTTAGAAATATTAGATTACCGTTCTTCGCTTCCATTTACACGTATTGTCTTAAAGATGAACATTGTTTATATGCTTTTCACGGATATTTTTATTATTTTTTCCTTATTAAATAAACTCATCGAATTTGCTTGCGAATATGATTTGCAATTTTATTTATGTACTTATTTGCTTTTATGGTATGGTCAAACAATCTTGAACCAGTTCACGTATAAATTCTTATTAAGTGATATAATAATTTATTATATAACAGCAGGGATGTTCGGCGTCGCCCGGTTCTAACATACGCTTAAATAAGATCGCTTAATTTACGCAGATTTCGTATTTACCATTATAGAGTCAATTATTTAATATTATATTGTACCCAATATATAGTCATGATTTCAAAAGAAACACAAAAATGATTTGCGTGACTGCAGCTAGAATCGAAACCGAAACTAAAATATAACGAAACATAGTTTCATTGTGAAAACTATGTCTACTTAATTCTGAAGTTTATTTGTACTACATATGGTTGGGTTGTGGAAAAACAAGTGTGAATTTTACTAAATACAAGCTGGTTTCCATGCAAGCAATGTTTTTGATAAACAAGATGCAAGGGAAGTCGGACGGTCGACAGAGTTTTATGAATACACTTACACTAATCCTAAACGCCTACTTTTCCTATTTAAAAATGATTAAAACGAACTTCTTAATATACGCAGTCATATCTATGCTAGCAACTAAATAAAGGTTAAAAAAATTTAATATTTTCTGAAAAACGAACTTTTATAACTTATTGCTCATTTACGACCGGGCAATGCAGAGTGATCTGTGAGTATATATATATATATATATATATATATATATATATATATATATATATATATATATATATACTCACAGTTCACTCTGCATTACCCGGTCGTAAATGAGCAATAAGTTATAAAAGTTCGTTTTTCAGAAAATATTACATTTATAATGCTTCGGTTGAGCATATTGGGAAGTGATATACGAATTGTCATTAGCGTATTAAGCGACGCTCTTTGTGTAAACAAATTGAGCGGAGGCATTTGGAAGATGTCAATACATCGTTAATTCATTACCCACAGAGCATCAGCCGTATAGCGTATCAATGGTTAGAAGCCTTGACTGTCATTTGGGCGGTCGGGTTTCGATCTTGAGGCAGTTGCCTGTCTAGTCGCATTGATGAACTGTGAAACAACGAAACAGTCCTATATATATATATATATATATATATATATATATATATATATATATATATATATAATAAGACATTTTAGCCCGTTGAAAGACTCAAAATTAATAGCTCATTGACCTAGAATGAATTATTTTATGCCAACTTAATGGTTGAATATGGCTAAATTTGTGCTTATTTTGCAGTGAATTATAATCCCTATAAACCATTATTACTCTCTGCGCTGTATTTATACTATAATACTTAGTTCGCTGCACTTAATAACAGTTTTGCATAGTGTTGAACTCAAATTTAAATATGTTAAGGCCTTGAGAACTGTTGGGGCTAAATGGGGGGACGCAAATAATATACTTAGTCATTTCTTTTTTTGCATGGTGCAGAACTCAAAATTACATATGTTAAAGCCTAAAACTGCACTGTTTGTTCATTTTCACGAGGATTTGACATCGTCTGGGGACTTTTGGGGCTAAATGGGGGGGAGTAAATGCTGAACTTAGTCATTTTTTTCATGCCTCGTTCACTGTGCACTCACGGGGGACCATGCATGCTTCACTTGTTATTCTTCAAGCTCTTTCTTTCTCCAATAACTAGTTTGGTTGTTTTAAAGTGGACCTTATCGTTTTTGTTTCCTGTCCTGCAGAACATGAATGAGTTTTGCAATGAGACAGGGAAAAGGGTTAGAGTATTAATGTTTGGTACATTTTAAGTTAGGAAACCAGTCAGGAAGTAGGGGAGGTTGAAAGAAAAAGGGAAAATTGGAAGGAAAGTGGGCTGAAATGCTAGTATTATATAATAGGCGATACATTCCTTTTATAATATCAGGCCAAGGGTTCGTAATAAACTACTGTAGTATAATTAATTCTGTTATTCTTCGGGATAATAATAAAATATATTTGTTAAAAAACTCACAAATGTATTAATTCTACACTAGACTCAACATTATCCTACAATATTAGAAACTTAATAATACCAAATTGGGCGGTGTTCTATTTATGAAAAAGTAATAAACCTTATATCCCGGAGACGAAACTAATAGTTGCAGAGGATTTGAACCTGTATCTTCGAAAAGTTCAACCATTTATCGCGAGTTTCCCTTAAGCTTTATTATTGGTGAATTATTTCTTTGTGTACGTGCGTTGCAGTTATTAAGCTTCATTTGCTCATCTTCTCTTCTCTTTCTATCTATCTTCTCTATCTTCTATTCTTTCTTCTATATAAATAAAATGAACTCATTTTTTCCCGTGTGATTTTGACCTTAATAGGATTAAAAATCAAGATATTTCATGCAAATACATTATGCACAAACGGCCGAACAATATCTGAGGTTTGTTATAGGCTTATTAGTTCTCAAATTCCTCGATAATCTTAGATTTCTATACTTTTTCTGCTGAGAAGTCACGGCCAAAATCGGTTAAGATCAATGGAAGTGGTAAAATATTTTCTCTCTTAAAAATTCCTCCTCCCCCTGCCACCACTTAACACCGTTTGGAGATCGTTCACAAGGAACAGTTGAGAAGAGAACACCGGTTTGGCTTCGTAGTTCTATCATGTGAAGTGATTTAAAATCACTAAACTAAGCTGCAGTGCTCTGTGGCGTAGTGGTTAGGGTGCTGGACAATTCACATTATATTTTCACGATCGCGCCGACCTACCATAGTGGTTTCTTTTTTTTTTTTTCCTAAACAACTGGAATGGACTTTTCTTGGTGGCCGAACTGTTAACGTTGCAGATGTTTTTTTTTTGTTTTTTTTTCACACTTTATTTTCCTACTTTTACTCATGACTCCGGGTTTGATCCTTCCTACTTACCTACCATAACATTTTTTAAAACTCCCCCCCCGTCCCGGAAACAAACACTCGGGCAACGCCGGGTACCCCCGCTATCTTCTCTTTCTATCTTTCTTCTATCTATCTTCTATCTTTCTATATAAATAAAATGAACTCATTTTTTCTCGTGGGATTTTGACCTTAATAGGATTAAAAATCAAGATATTTCATGCAAATACATTATGCACAAACGGCAGAACAATATCTGAGGTTTGTTATAGGCTTATTAGTTTTCAAATTCCTCGATAATCTTAGATTTCTATACTTTTTCTGCTGAGAAGTCACGGCCAAAATCGGTTAAGATCAATGGAAGTGGTAAAATATTTTCTCTCTTCAAAATTCCTCCTCCCCCTGCCACCACTTAACACCGTTTGGAGATCGTTCACAAGGAACAGTTGAGAAGAGAACACCGGTTTGGCTTCGTAGTTCTATCATGTGAAGTGATTTAAAATCACTAAACTAAGCTGCAGTGCTCTATGGCGTAATGGTTAGGGTGCTGGACAATTCACATTATATTTTCACGATCGCGCCGACCTACCATAGTGGTTTCTTTTTTTTTTTTTTTTCCTAAACAACTGGAATGGACTTTTCTTGGTGGCCGAACTGTTAACGTTGCAGATGTTTTTTTTTTGTTTTTTTTTCACACTTTATTTTCCTACTTTTACTCATGACTCCGGGTTTGATCCTTCCTACTTACCTACCATAACATTTTTTAAAACTCCCCCCGTCCCGGAAACAAACACTCGGGCAACGCCGGGTACCCCCGCTAGTTAGAAATAAATTAGATACTTTGTTGTTGGTATTTGTTTTCCTGATATCTTTCTAGTAAGAATTCTTTCTGGAATGACATTGAGTAATTATGGAAGGAACCATGTGAAAGTTGTTAGCATCCATAAGTAAAACGGTTTCTGTGGAAGAAACTGGATTCGAACTAGCCACAAGTAGGTTATCAGTCTGTGTCATTAACCACTTAGCCACCATCACCTCCCTGTGTATGTGTGTGTGTGAGAGAGAGAGGGAGAGACGTTAGAATTCATTAATGAAGAATACTGGTAAAATCCCCGATGCCCACGTGCCAGGATAGTCACTGTAGTTTGATAGCCCAGGTAAAAGTTAGGGGGCGAGATTTCATCAAAACGACAAACAGAAAAGACAAGGCAGAAAGCAAATAGAGAAACTAGAACCACTCATGCAAACCTCTATTGTCGTCAATTTGGCATCCGGGGAGGAGGGGGGTATTGTTCTTCAGGAAACATGCAGAAGCGAGAGACGAGGGTCGGGAAGATGACGTACCCGATACAAAAAACTTCAGTGCGACGATGGAGACAAAAACCTTACACGGATTTAATCGGCAAAGGGTACATCAATAATTCATCCAATGGCCATCGCAAATTCACTTGTTGAGGGAACTATTGTCCGTTGTTGTGCCACCCGCCAACCTAATCGGGTTCGGCGAAACGATTTGTTTGCTGAGAGAGGCGGAACAAAATGATGTGGAAAAGCAACACACAGACACACACACACACACACACGCATATATATATATATATATATATATATATATATATATATATATATATATATATATATATATATGCAATGTTGAATGGCAGGATCGTGAATTACTGGAGAGGTGTGAAATAACTGGTATTGAATCATTTTTTTGTCTTAAAAAAATAACAATAATCAAGCTGACAAAGCTGATAATATTTATATATGCAATACATTTTTCCTCTATTACGAGCGGTATATCATGCCAGCACGTTAAATAAGTTTTAATCCAAGTCGGTGTTGTAGGTAATGCGGTGGTCGAGTCATCTTGTGAGAATGGATGATTCAAGAGTTTCTAAGCAACTTTTTAATGGACAACTGACAAATTCTTGCTGCAAATAGGATGCCCTTGCTTCGTTACAAAGATTAAACTAAAAGACAACCAGAGGCGTTGCGAAATTTCTCTGAGCTCCTGAGAGAGTGCAGCAGGGGACTGCAGCAAAATGGGGGAAGATGTGTTTTTTTTTTAATTTGAACATAACCGCCTTCGTCATAGGGATGCCCTTCGTGTAAATATGAAAGCAATGCACCAGAAAAATCCAGAGAGAGGAGAGACCATTTTAAATCTCGCTAGATTCAACCACGCTGGCGAGCCGTAAAAAGCAAAGCACGTCTCCGTGGATATTTATATTTTATAAATGTAGCTTTCTTCCCTATTTGGGGTATCAAATAGGCGACAATCATTTTCTTTTTCTTTTTATTTTCTTAGCATCTAGGAAATGCTTCCCTATGCAAAATATTTGATTGTCTTAAAAAAAAATAACAATAACAAAGCTGGAAATATTTATATATGCAATACATTTTTCCTCTATTACGAGCGGTATATCATGTTTTGTACAATATGGTGCCAGCACGTTAAATAAGTTTTAATCAAAGTCGGTGTTGTAGGTAATCGTTATTTTATTGTTTACCCTCAATTTAACCAAATTGGATATGTCACGTTTTGCGTTCCACACACACACACACACACACACCACACACACACACACACACACACACACACACACACATATATATATATATATATATATATATATATATATATATTTATCAGTGGTGAAAAAACCGGACTAGAGTGTAGCCAGAGCAGTATATAGGAAATTTATTACTGTGAGTCCAGAATGATTTTACATATTACTTCAGCTAGGGGGGAGTCCTCAAACGAAGAGGAAATATCCGACTAGCTTCGTCAGAATTCATAGATGGACACACACACACACACACACACACACACACATATATATATATATATATATATATATATGTGTGTGTGTGTGTGTGTGTGTGTGAGTGTGTGTATATGTGTCTATATGTGTCTATATAAGTATATATGTACGTATGAAAAATATATGTATGTATGTGTATTACAATAGAAAAATGCTAGCATGAATAGTTATATGGTTAAGCTTAAACATTGAAAAGTAAAGGACTAGTGATTAAAACTGGAAAAGAAAAGGACAAGATATTCTAGTAAAAATGTATTAAATTTATAACTTAAAATATTGTAGCATTAAGAATTGATTCTATAATGTTAACTATTGAATTTTAAAGAAATTCTTAATGCTGCAATATTTTAAGTTATAAATTTATTATATTTTTTACTAGAATAGCTTGTCTTTTTCTTTTCCAGTTTAAACAGCTAGTCCTTTACTTTTCCATGTTTAAGCTTAACCATATTACTTTTCATGCTCGCATTTTTCTATTGTAATCCATGATTTTTCTAGGCTTCGAGTAAATTCAATTGCTATTTGTTTGATTTCAGTCTTATTTCCCCCCCATAAACATAACATACACATATGTAAAACAATGTACGACCCACGTCTGCTTTTAAAAATTTTAAATCCCCCAATTATCTCTTTCTTTTTTTCTTTTTCTTTTCGCGACGTGGTTGCTATTGAAACCAGTCATAAAAAACGTCGCTTACCTCCTCACGTTTTTTTACGATTTTGAACACCAGTAAATTCAACAATACTTTTGTTTTACTGAACAAAAATTGAGAAAAAAAAATGTTTACAACGTAGCTGAGAACGTGGTCTATAAACCGTAATGATTGTTTGAAATTTGGTTGAAAAATTAGTGAGCGGAAGGTATATATGGAGCAAAATAATTGTACATGGCCTGCGTCTAAATGACTAAAACTGCTACTTAACCATATATTCAAATACTTCCGTGCTTTAATTATATATGTATATATATATATATATATATATATATATATATATATATATATATGTATATATGTGTGTGTAATATGTATATATGTGCACATATATATGTATATATATGTACATATATACGTGTGTATATATGTGTGTGCGTGTGTATATGTGTGTATGCATATATATATATATATATATATATATACATATTTATATGTATATAGGTATGTAGAATACGAATAAAATAAAATATATTTGGTTGAAAATTTAGTGAGCGGAAGGTATATTAGGAGCAAAATAATTGTACATGGCCTGCGTCTAAATGACTAAAACTGCTACTTAACCATATATTCAAATACTTCCGTGTTTTAATTATATATGTATATATATATATATATATATATATATATATATATATATATATATATATATATATATGTGTGTGTGTGTGTGTAATATGTATATATGTGCACATATATATGCATATATATATGTACATATATACGTGTGTATATGTGTGTGCGTATGTATATGTGTATATATATATATATATGTGTGTGTGTGTGTGTATATACATATTTATATGTATATAGGTATGTAGAATACCAATAAAATAAAGAAACGGCAGTATAAAAATATATACTAATGCATATAGATTTATTTCTTTATTCAATGACGATGAAACATCAATTCGGGACGTAGGATAAGTAAGACTTACAATCGCTACAAGCTACTCTGAATCACAGTTTGAATTAGATTGAAACTGAAATTCTCACAGCGAAGCTTCTGTTTATTAACAATAAACTTTCTCTCGTTGTAATTTTTGTCTCATTGTAGTATCATTTTTATTTTTATTTTATTTTATTTTAATTGGCATTTTATACTTATTTTTTATATTTAATATATTTTCTTTTTTTTTTTTATATTAGACTAGCAAGGCCACCCGGCGTTGCTTGGAATCGTATAAGACAAGGAGAATTTTTTTTTTTTTTTTACATACCTGTTATTCTTAGGCTAGGGGAAGTGTTTATGTCTATGTATCATTTGCCATCTTGAACAAAAGAATATTTTACCTACCCTAGGACGGGTATTACACAACATATGTATGGAATAATTGTACCTTCCCTAGGACAGGAAATTTACAGCACGTATGTGGAAAATAATTTCCTTACCTAGGGCGGGTAATACATAACACTGTTGTGCTAAATTTTCGGTATGTCACAGGTAAACGTGTGTTTCTTTTCACATCGGAGTGCTATAGTGAAGAAGCACCGGACTTTTTATATAAATGCCATACTACTCGAATATATTACATCATTTTCGATTTTGATAACTAATGTACGTCACAAATAAGAATGACTTAGTTTTTCATACGAACACTTCACTGTACAATTATCTTATTTTCTAAGTAGGTCCAAGGATGGATTACTGTTGCCATATCTGGGCAGGAGCTGCTAAAAACAGCCTATCCTGCCTTGACAGAGTACAAAATAGACTTCGTGGCTTAGTGGGGGATGCCCTTTTCTCTACCCTGCAACCTCTCTCCCACAGAAGAGACGTTGCGAGCCTATCCTTGTTTTATCGTTATTTTCATGGCAGGTGCTCGTCTGAACTCCAATCTCTGGTCCCCCCTCGCCAATCTTTCACGAAAAACACTCGTCTAGCTGAATCCACTGTGAAAAATTTCCCCCACTCTATATCTGTGCCTAAATCAAAACGCGGATTCCATGAACAAAGCATCTTTCTTAGAACTGCACGCCTGTGAAACTCTGTTCCGTCTGCCTGCTTCCCACCGGACTACAACTTGGATGTCTCAACGTTAACAAATTCCTAATGAACCGCCCCCTTAAGTAAACACTTCGTCAAATCTCCACACTAACGTAATGTACTTGTAATAAGTCTTATCCCTGAGTAGCTTCCGGGCCTTCATAAGTGGTGATCACTGTGTAAAAAAAAAGTAGTATACTCTACAAGTACCTTTTTTCTAATTTAACAATGAAAGAACTCGATACTTTTCAGTAATTTTTTGTTGTGCTAAATTTTCTGTGCGTCTAGAGTAAGAATTTGTTTGTTTGTTTGTTTTTTTCATATGGCTTCTATAGTGAAAAAGCACCTTATTTCTCATTTAAAAGTCATGCTACTCGAATATATAACGTGATGTTTGGTTTTAATAACTTTTGCACACCACAGGTAGTATTTTTTTGTTTTTTCATATACGTACTATACTGCACAAGTACCTTATTTCTTGGGTAGGATACTGTAAAAGTACTTTGTTTTTAATATATATATATAAAACTATTCGATGATTTTACATAATTTTCTGTTGCACGAACTTTTCCGTACGTCACAGGTGATAGTTTATTTTTATATTAGAATGCTATATTAAAGAAGCACCTTATTTCTTATATAAATATCGTACTACTTGAATATATCACATGATTTTCGGTTTGGATTACTTTTATGTATGCCACGGGAAAGATTTCCTTTGTTTTTCATATGGGTACTATACTGTACAAGTACCTTATTTCTTGGATAGGATACTGTACAAATATCTTATTTCATGGGTAGGATAATGTATAAGTACCCTTTTTTCTAATTTAAAAATGAAGGAATTCGATACGTTTATGTAATTTTCAGTTGTGCAAAATTTTCTGTGCATCTAGAGTAAGAACTTGTTTTTTTTTATCTGAGTGCTATAGTGAAAAAATACCCTATTTCTCATATGTAAGCCATACTACTCGAATATATAAAGTGATTTTCGGTTTTATTAACTTTTATATATGTCACAGGTAAGATTTTCTTTGTTTTTATATGAGTTATATACTGCACAAGTACCTTATTACTTTGATAGAATTTCGTGTACACATAAATATATTAAAAAGTAAGTGATCATTGTATGTGGTTTTTGGAATATAACATCTATACAAATATACAAACATATATAGTACATAAAATTCATAATGATCAGTTAATTAGTTTAGGAGTGAATCTAATTCATAGAAATATATAAACATATACATATAATTAAAATCCATAATAATATTTTAATTAGTAAAGTATTGAATCCAATACATTAAAACATATAAACATATACACATAATTAAGATTCATAATGATCGGTTAATTAGTTTAGAAGTGAATCCAATAATACAAATATATAAAGATATGCATATAATCAAAATTCATAATGGTCGGTTAATTAGTTTAGGAGTGGATCAAATACATACAAATATATAATCATATAAACATAATTAAAATTCATAATTACTGCTTAGTTAGCTTCGGAGTGAATCCTGTACACAAAAATATATAATCATATACACATTATTAATCATAATGATCGGTTAATTAGTTTAGGAGTAAACCCAATACAAATGCCATTACGATCTATTTACGTGATTTTTTTAATGTAAGAAATAAGCCGATATATCATATATTTTGAATAAGGCATTTTCGTTCAAAAACGTTCTTTTGTATTTTATTTATATAAAAGTGATCTTGTGTATTTATTACATAATATGTAAAAATCAAGAATATCGGAATATAAAAAACAAGAAAAGGAAATGACGGAGCTCGAACCCGCAGCAATCGTATTGGTATTCGGTCGCGCTACTCAGTGCACTGAAGCGACAAACCGTTCACTAGCGTTGTGAAATATCTAAATAAAAAGATCTCTCTTTTACACGATGTACGCATGCGCAGAAAGACGCCATTGTGCTACGCTCGTCAAGGTATCATTTCTTTCAAGTTTGAACCCCTTTCTGAAGCCCTTAGCTAATATTTTAACTAAGTAAACCTATCTAATAAAATTCTGCACTAAAAATGCAATCTTCTGAGCTACTGCACGCCGTACAACGACCATCCGTCTAGGGGGAGATGCAATTTGAAAAACGGAGACACATAGTGAGATTTATATATTAGATAATTTTGTGCTTCTTATACTTTTATTTTCTATAATTTCATACTCTATAATTTTCTATAATTTCATACTTTATAATTTTTTATAATTTCATACTTTATAATTTTTTATAATTTCATACTATTTTATACTTTTTTACTCCTTTTTATTTTTATCTCCTTATGCTCTCATTTATATTTTTTAATGTTTGGGCCATTTTATAATTCATCTATTTACCTTTTCTCTTTTATTACATTAATTATTTCTAATATTGTATACTTCATTTAAATAGCAAGTTGTAATCGCGATACTCCTCCTAATATATAGGACCTCGCATGAGTCCCCTATTTCAGAGAAACCATTTCCATAGTTAAAACCCATTATATACACATGATTAAATAAACATCCACTTTGAATCATTTCTCCTATATTCTAGTAGTATACAGTAAAGACGCGCAAGGTCACGCATATATTAAATCCGTCATGGCCTGCGTGATATACACCTACCTTATATATATATATATATATATATATATAAGGTAGGTGTATATATATATATATATATATATATATATATATATATATATATATATATTCTGTGGCTGTTTATTGAATTAAAGCCTAAAATAATTATTGCAATAAGAATAATTGTAAGACAAGATTTACTGGATTATAACGCTTTCTTTAATAATTTTTATCGACTAGTTTATTACGTAAAATAATTGAAAACTGTCAAATTTTACAAAGAGCCAAATACAATATTGAAAAATTAAAATTGCTTTTTTAAAAAGTCAAATTGGTAAGATTTTGTGTTAGAATTTAATATAGGCTATCTTTAAAAAGTTCGTTTGAGCGAGTGAACATGCGAGAGTGAGGGGGGGGGCAGAGAAAGAGGGATAAAAGTTGCCAATCTATACAAAAAGCAGTCTTGTAAGAGACTAGGCAACGTAAAAAAGATTAGCGTTATAGTCTTTCTCCCCCCCCCTATCTCTCTCTCTGTCTTTCTCTGTTATCTGCCTTACATATGAGAGCTGATATTGGCAAGAGAATTACGCATTTATCCAAGCGGCTAGAAACGAGAAGTTTGGCAAGGTGGAATAATAAACTGACATGAATTAATGATGCTGAGCCAACGAGCTGAGTTCGCCTGATTACAGGTAGCATTAACTCTGCTGACAGGTGAGGTGGCTAAAGAGCTATCATTAACTAGCTCTATCTAAGGCCGTCTCTCAGTCGGGCGATCTATAAAACCTGCTACACACACGCATACACGCATACACACACAAACCTGTGTGTGTGTGTGTATGTGTGTGTGTGTGTGTGTGTGTGTGTGTGTGTGTGTGTGTGTGTGTGTGTGTGTGTGTGTGTGTGTGTGTGTGTGTGTGTGTGTGAAATGGAAAATAAATTAAACTCATGGAATAAATCACCAAAAAACGAGAGCTTTACCGGTTTGGTTCGGATCGTTCTATTTTCTGAAGACGTTTGTTAATCAGTGCAAATTTATTTTTCCTTTTGGTTTTTGACCTTTTAACATATCTCCTGTCTCCATTTATGACATATATGTATGACATATATATATATATATATATATATATATATAGTTAGTTAGTTAGTTATAAAATATATATGGCGATTAAGCTACACTGAATATTCCACGTTTAATCCACTCTACGACTCTTCAGGCTTATGCGCATAAGCCTGAAGAGTCTTAGAGTGGATGAAACGCGGAATATTCAGTGTAGCTTAATCGCCGTATATATTTTATAACTAACTAACTAGCTCTACCTACGTATTGAGCATAAGTTATACTTTCGTATATTAATTTTATGTGAGTAAATGAAGTAGTTATATATATATATATATATATATATATATATGTGTGTGTGTGTGTGTATATGTATATGTATATGTATATGTATATAGTAGTGTGAGCAAGTGCAACCCGGAAGTACATGTAGGGTAAGTTAGGATCTTCTCTAGAGATGTCTCTACCACATGGAGAGTCGTCTTTAATGTAGGCACATACTCCATGCCCATGGCGATCTTTGGGTCGGATTTAGATATTAAGTTAGAGTATCCTTTAATTACGACCTCACCTCGGAAGTAGTCGGTCCAATATCAGTTTTGCTTAGGAACAATATATCTGGTTTAGTCTCCTGTAATAGGGTTTGATCCTCTGGAAGGTTGGAATGTAGACCCCTGATGTTGGGGAAGGAGACATGGTAGTGGGGGGGGGTCTACGTTGGAAGTTGGGGATCTAGGTTTAATCGAGTATTTTTCTGGAAACCTTTCATGATTGGGATTTGGGATGCTTAGAGCAAGGCAGAGAGGCTAACTAAGTGAAAAAGAAACGTAGAATTTTGTGTTTTTGTAGCACATGAAAAGGTAAAGTCGTAACAATTACCCACTAATATGGCATCGAGAGGCCCGACTCGAAACTACTGCATGGTCCAGAATCCATTCACCAAATTGCAATACAGCGGCCTCAGAACTTTCCACCTGCTGATAGTACAGCCTCCTTAGTGGTTAATCCAAGGTTCGGGTTCCTGACTATCAGGCGGATAAGGTCAGCCCAGTTAAAACGTTTACCTACATCACCCTTACTAGTGACATGGCCACAAGGATAGACAAAGAAACAGAATTTCCAACATCTTTGGCGACTGTTCACACAAAATACTGCCAACCTAGAATACAGCTTTTTCTTCTCCCTTTGTCAGAAAAATCACCCATTGGAAAAATGAGGGCTGGGGGACAAATAAGGAGAAGCGATAACGAAGCCACAATGCATTGTCTACTCTCTATTAAGAAAAATACGCAAAGTACTGTATATATATATATATATATATATATATATATATATATATATATATATATATTATTATTATTATTATTACATAAAAAGAACTTTGTTTGAATATCTGTGTGTCGGTAAAATCGTTCCCTATATACGCGTAAACGACTTAGTTATGAATATCAGGAATAATAAAGGTTCAAGGATCGACCCCTGAGGTACTTCCGCATTTATATCATATTTTTTAGAGGTGTGACCGTCGAGGACAAGCAGGATTTTTCTCTTACTTTAGCAGAATTTAATTACGTTATGTATTCTTCCAGTGATACTATATAATCTAATTTTCCTTAGAAGACCATCGTGTTATACCCTGTTAAAAGCCTTTGATATATCGAGGGCTACCGCTCTACCCTCCCCTGTTTTGACCAGTGAATGGTATATACGTTCAGAGATTACAGTTAGGATATCTGCTGTGGAACGGGCTTGCATAAATCCATATCGCTTGATATATATATATATATATATATATATATATATATATATATATATATATATATGTATATGTATATATATATATATATACACATACATACATACATATATATACATACACACATACACACGCATACATATATATATTTATTCTTATTTGTAGTATTGCGAATTTTGCTGAGTTTATATAATTCAGCCATCGTTCATATACCAATAAATTTTAAGCTAAAAAAAGATGACTTAAACTATAAGCTACAAAATTATCATATTTCATAACTGATCATTCATATATTGTTTTAACAAAAACCAAGACTTCAAAGAACGGGTTGATAGCAACAAATAGTGTATTTTATCGTTAGTTACAACTGTTTCAAGATTATTTGGACAAATCCAAACATTATGTTGTTTGAAAATTTTCACAAGAACAGCCTTTCGTCAGACTTATTGAATAAAAAACACTTTAAGAATAAAACATTATGGAAACCATTTTCCCTAATAAGGAAAGGAAAACAAGCAAAAGTATTTTACCTATATCGCATCCTTGCAAAGTATATATATATATATATATATATATATATATATATATATATATATATATATATATATTTATCTCGTAATATAATTTCCGAAAAACACATATAGATACACACACACACACACACATAACTGATTCTTTTTGTTTATTTTTTTCGCTTCTTTAAATTTCAAAGTGTTTTACTCAACCGCACATATAGTAAGTCTCAATATAGTCTTCCACAAATCCAATTGAACAGAACTTTATTTAATTTTTTTTTTAGAGGGGCGTATACTTTATTTATCTAAGAAGGTTGCGTGGTAAACGGAACGTACTGGCAACCTGAATGTTCTATATTCGAATCCAATATTATAAAATACTAATAAAATTGTTTAACTGATTAAAGTATTTTTTTAATACATGGTGTACTAGGATCATTTTTTGTTCAGTTATTTTTTTTCTATTTTGAAACGAAGAAATGGATTTCGAAATAAATTCCGTTTCTTTACGTTCTAATATATTTCAGTTATGTTATGTTTGGAGTATACTTTACATTTGTACTTTCTGCATAACTAGTTGAGCACAAGTTCTCGATAATCAATCAGACACAAACTGGGCAGCTCTTGTGGCCTTCTTACCCGTCAGACTGTGGTATGAGGTCCATCCTAAAAAGTCGTACCTTCCACAGAGGCGCTGGATTTTTCTTCTTCCTTTCACCCCTCGCCTTTGTATAATCTTATAATTTGTTAGAAGCATTTTTTTTCAAATAGGAGTAACCACTTATCAAGGCCCGGAGTTTTTCGAGGATAAGGATTATTGAGTGTGCAGTAATAAATGGGATAATATCGTAGTAATCGTTAGTAATGGACATTTGGATTACTTAAGGGGGCGGTTCATCAAGAATTTGTTTAAGTTGGGCTTAAAGACAACCAAGTTGTAGTCAACTGGGAAGTAGACAAACGAAAGAGAGTTCCACAGGCGTGCAGTTCTAAGAAAGAAGCTTTGTTCATGGGAGCTACGTTTTGACTGAGGCACAGTCAAAGAGTGGGAAAATTATTGACAACTCATTCAACCTTATCTATTTAATTGTTACTTGTATTGTCAATTTTCTTTTGGTGTTTTTTTTTATTTTGTTTATTGCTTTTTGTTTTGTTTTTCTACTTTTCTCTTTTCCTAGTGTAGCATAAGAAGTAATTTTCTATATGAAACTCACCAAGTAACGACTTTTTAAAATCTGTTCGAAAAGTCCAAACTTTAATTAATTCGCTTGCAAATTCAAACTATAACTAAGCGTGTCAGGTTTATTCCACCTTTTTAAGTTCACGTGTAAATATGGGAGGGGAGAATCTCTTCAAATAATATCTTTAATTTCCAAGAGAGCATATAAATGCGGTATACGTTCTTTTGTATATAATTTTTTTTAAATATTAGCGGCTTTTTATCCTCTATTTTGTAATGAACACCAATGTGTATTTATTTGTATATTTATATATGGAGAGGTATATGTATTTTAACACCATCACTAAAAAGTTAGCAAGTAAAAAAAATGTAACTTTTTCTAGCGCCTTTAAGTACTTCAAACTTTAAGAGAAAAAAAAACTAGCAAGTCAGACAACCACAGTCGCCCAAAATGAATTCGAATCGAAAGTCTCTGCTTTAGGTAAAAATTCAACGGATTTTTTTTTTTCCTTTAAGTCAGAAAAAATGCTAAAAATAATTTATATATGACGTAATTCTTTGATTTAATGTGAATGCGAACAAAGGCAAAACCTAGTTTATTTTTATGTTTAACAGAAGGTGCATATATACGTATAAGTATATATATATATATGTATAAGTGTATATATATGTATAAGTGTATATATATGTATAAGTATATATGTATGTATAAGTATATATATATGTATAAGTATATATATATGTATAAGTATATATACGTATAAGTATATATACGTATAAGTATGTATATATGTATAAGTATATATATATATATGTATAAGTATATATACGTATAAGTATATATACGTATAAGTATATATATATATATGTATAAGTATATATATATATGTATAAGTATATATATATGTATAAGTATATATATGTATGAATACGTATAAGTATATATAGGTATAAGTATATATACGTATAAGTATATATATATCTATAAGTATATATATGTATAAGTATATATATACGTATAAGTATATATATATGTATAAGTATATATATGTATAAATATATATGTATAAGTATATATATATATGTATAAGTATATATATATATGTATAAGTATATATATACGTATAAGTATATATACGTATAAGTATATATACGTATAAGTATATATACGTATAAGTATATATACGCATAAGTATATGTACGTATGACTATATATACGTATAACTATATATATACGTATAATATTTATATGTATAAGTATTTATATGTATAAGTGTATATATGTATATGTGTATATATGTAGAAATATATATACGTATAAGTATAAATACTTGTAAGTGTATATATGTATAAGTATTTATATGTATAAGTATATATTAAATATCACTATCTTATTATGAGTAATACATAAAAGTATTCACACCAAAACATGTACAAAGGAAATATGCTTTCTTTTATATTTAGTAAGCTTCAACAAAGTGTCATTGTTAGGCCAGTTTATAGTAGATATTGAAGCAGTGTCTATCTGCGCCATCCGTAGCTATAAATGTCATATTTTAATAAATGGATGCTTTTTCTAGTGTTTATTACACTGTATCAATCCGGTAGAATATGATTATCTGCAGGAAGAAGCGTTGTTATATTAAACCACAGCAGGATTCTGAAACTGCGTCGTGATGGTTCACACCTATGTATGAATGTGGCAACTGCCCCGCTTCAGTAGGTTGAATTCTCGATATTGATACCCTTAAAGAGTGCCAAACAACGATAGTACGTTAGATTACAAAGAAATAATATTTAATGACTAAGCACACACATATAAACACACACACATACACATATATACACATACATACACACATATATATATATAAACATATATATATATATATATTTATATGTTATGTATATATGTATATATATATATATATATATATGACAATAGAAAAATGTGAGCATGAAAAGTAATATGATGAAGCTTAAACATGGAAAAGTAAAGGACTCGTTGTAAAAACTGGAAAATAAAAAGGACAAGATATTCTAGTATAAAAATATAATAAATTTATAACTTAAAATATTGAAGCATTAAGAATGCATTATATATTGTTATAAATTGAATTTAAAAAAAATTCTTAATGTTGCATTATTTTACATTATAAATTTATTATATTTTTACTAGAACATCTTGTCCTTTTCTTTTCAAGTTTTAACAAACAATCCATTACTTTTCCATGTTAAAGCTTGACCATATTACTTTTCATGCCTGAATTTTTTATTGTAATCCATGATTTTTCCTGGCTTCTAGTAAATTCTTTGTTTAATTTCAGTTTTATTTGTTTGCCCCCATAAACACATATATAATAACAATGTACGGCATTGGTCTGCTTCCAATAAAATCTTCCAATTACCTCCCTTTCATGCTTCATCTTGTTACTTCTTTGTTCGCGACAGCAATCAACAGTAATCGCTGAAGCAACGTGGTGGCTATGGAAACCAGTCATGAAAAAAGTCGCTAAAACCCTCATAAGTTTTGTTTTACTGAACGAAAAATTAAATATATTTTTCACAATATAGATGAGAAGGTGATCTATAAACTGTAATAATTGTTTGAAATTTGGTTGAAATATGAGTAAGCTATGAAGCTTTAAAGCAGTTCTAAATGACTAAATCTGCCACATGACTTATATTCAAACACTACCGTGTTTGATATATATATATATATATATATATATATATATATATATATATACTTGCAAAAAGTACCCGTCGTTGACTGGGTTCAAAAACAACCTACAGAAAATGGACTCTGATTTATGAAAGTGTGATAGGTTATGAAAAGGAAGGGTTGTAAAGAGATAGCTTCGAATTTAGGGGCATCAAAACCAAAGCAAAATATTATGGAAGTAAAAATAAAATAAATAAACCCCATAATTTATTATACCATACCTGTTCACACTGAAACACTTATCATAATATTCTGTTGATCTATATTAAAAAAAAACCTTGTTAAACTTTGTGACATATTTCACTTCAATGGAGGTCAGGCGCGAATGAACACCCCATAATTTTATTATACCATATTTCTTCAAACTGAAACATAATTATAAAAGTATGCTTACGCAGATAGATATGAAAAGTCTTTATTAAAGTTTGTGCCGATTTCCATTCTATGAAGGTCAGGCGCAAACGCAGAGCCCACAATTTTATTATACCATCCCTATTTAAGTTGAAGCATACTTATCTAAATATTCTTATGTACATCTATATCAAAAACACTTGTAAACTTCTTTTTTTTTTTTTTATTTTTTTTTTTTTATTTCCATACTTTGTGGACCAGGCACGAACGCAAACCCGAAATTTTAATGAACCACCGTTCTGCCAGATCAAACATACCCATTACTGTGTCTCGATACATCTATCATTATATATAATCAGTTTTTTTTTAAATAGTCAACAATATAGGAGCCTATTCGTGACCACACACACACACACACACATACACACACACACACATACACAGACATTCAGCCTTTTATATATATATATATATATATATATATATATATATATAAAATATATTTTATATAGCCCTCCTCCTTGGGTTGAGCACTATCGTAAATAATCTCACTCGCTACTTAATTTGGTGAAAAATGCGAAGCTCGCGGTTTGTTTACAAACAAACGTTTGAGCACTTTACGAGTGGCGGACGGATGTTTATTTAAATAGACATTCGGACAGATTAGTTGCGGGCACCACTTCCGTGGTCGAGATGTAGAGCTGCCGACTGTCATCACAACGGTTCTAGGTTCGATCCTCGGCTTGGGATAGGTGTTAGTCTAGCGGCACTGATGAGTTGTGATACAACGAAACAGGACTGTATGTCGATGACTAAAATATATTTTATATATATATATATATATATATATATATATATATATATAGTCATCCACATACAG
>NC_136484.1:113520123-113537623 GCF_053919585.1 Euprymna scolopes
ACGGAAAAAGATCGTCTCCGCGTTGGGGAGCTTTGGATGAACATGATCTTAGTAAGATGTTGGAATTAAAAGAAGTTGTCGCAAACTTCGGAAACTCAAATAAACTTATATCAAATATATAACCTATTGTTGTTGGTTTCCTTTGAAAGGAGACGATCATGGATAAAGAAAAGAGAAGAGAAGAAGACACAGAGGAGAGAGGTATGTTCTTTGCCTGTGCGCGACACAGACTGTTGCACACATCCCCCATACACACGCATGGCACAAGAAAGACGCTTCCCATACACATTGATAATCATAGACGCTTTTGCTGACACACACATGCAAGGACACAATCACAAGTATATCCCACCTCCTTCAACAATAAAACACCCAGATCGAATCATTAATAGTTGACACCCGAGGAGGCACGAGTGGACCCCTTGACGGTTGAACAACATTACGTCACGAGACAATGCCCACCGAGCAAGTGACGCTCACAGCTCACCAATGAAGATCGAAAGCAACACGCTAAAATAAGCAAACTTTAAATAAGAAATTCACAGGGCTACCCGGCTTTACCCGGTGGCATATAAAACTAAATATAATCTAAACAATAGGCGTAACATCTTTATATTAAAACTTTTATTCTCCTCTCCTCTCTGCATCCGTTTATTTATTTTTCTCTCTTTCTACCTCCCCCCCCCCCCATTTTTCTGCCGTTTGTCCTACTCCTTTCTTTATCCTCCAACCAGTACGGTCCTCTTTCCTGTTTTAATGTGCCTAAAAAAAAAAATAATAATAAAAAAATAAATAATAATAATAATAATAATAATAATAATAATAATAATAATAATAATAATAATAATAATAATAACAACAACAACAACGCAATTTATATATTAAAGATATCTCTCTTAATTGCAGTACTGCAATCTAATATTTATTGCTTCTGGACAACGCCGAGTAGAACAAAGCACAATGACATTCTTGATCCCGGGTCATGCTGTTCCCCGCACCAGCTTTCACAAAAATATGCAGAGAAATTATGTTGATAATAAAATAGTCTAAAGAGATTAAATGTTACACCGTAATTTGCATTTATTGATCCCGAACAGCTCCAAGAAGAACAAATGATTCTGTTACCCTTACTCACTTACCAAATATAATCCAGTAATATTAATAACGGTAATTTTATTACTGCCGGACAACTTCGAGTAGAACAAACGTTTCTGTTACCTCGAAAGAAACACGATAAAATAAACAGACTAAGTTTTTTTTTTAAATGAATGATAAAACTGACGCGAAAGAATCAAATATAACGAAAAAAAAATCTCCACCACGAAAAGTAGTTTTTTTCTTAATCTTCTATATACCAATAAAATCGATGTTTTTTTTTTTCTCTCTGACGTTAGTATTAAAAGTCTACTCATTCCATTTAAAAACTATAAAACGAACTTATTAAAGTACTTAGTCATGGATATGCAAGCAACGATATGACGGTTAACTAATTTGCATATTTCTTGGAAAAACGAACGTTCATTAATTCATTATTATTTTTTAAAAGATTTCTTATTAAATAATTAGTTCATTTAACTATATCGCTTAATTTTATTTATTCATAGTTCCTACATTCTGCATAATTGCGTAGCATTTAAGAAGAAAACGTTTTAGCATATGGAAATGTTATATGCATATATATATTAATATATATATATGTAGATAATTGTGTCTATATATATTAACACATATATATATATATATTAATATATATATAATTATATGTATATGTATTAACATATAGATATAATTATGTATATATATTAACATATATATATTAATATATATATTAATATATATATATATATATATATATTAATATATATAATCATATATTTATATATTAATACATATATTACTATATATTTTAATATATATATATATGAATATATATATATATTAACATATATATACATAGTAAACTATGAGAATACGAGGGGCGTACAATAAGTAATGCCCCTGATCCACTTCCCATAGCAGTAGAGCAACGAAACTTGGCACAGTTATTAGTCATTCTCTACATAGGAAACACACAGAGTTATGCATTTCTCCCATCGTTTGATGCATCTCTGGAGACCGTTTTTGTAGAACACCCCAGGTTGGTCCTCCAACCACGACGTGACTTCAGAAATCAAGGCTGCAGCATCTGGGAAACGCTTTCCTTTTAAAAACAACTTCATGGCTGGGAAGAGGTGAAAGTCAGAGGGTGCAAGGTCAGGAGAGTAGGGAGGATGGGGAAGGATTTCATAACCACACGCCCGTGCTTCTGATCTGGCGACATGCAAGTTGTGGACCGGGGCGTTGTCCTGCACGAGGAGGGTACCTTTGCTGATCTTGTCCCGCCTCTTGATTTTGATAGCTTCCCTTAATTTCCTCAAAAGTGAAGCATAATAGGCTCCTGTAATTGTGGTACCCTTTGCCAGGAAATCTGTCATCACTGTTCCGTCCTGGTCCCAGAAGACAGTGAGCATGACCTTGCCAGCGTGGGCTGCACCCTTGCATTCTTTGGAGGTGGTGAGTCCAAGTGCTTCCACTGCATTGATTGGGGTTTGGTCTGTGGATCATAGTGATGGACCCAGGTTTCATCCTGTGTAATCAGAAAAACTTTGACTCATCTTCTTGGCACATCTCCAAATTCATCCTCGAGCACTCGACACGTTCTCGCTTCTGGAATGTTGTGAGCAACCTGGGAATCCATCTGGCAGACAGCTTATGCATATGCAAATGGTCATGAATGATAGTTTCCACAGACCCTGAACTAATCTTGACATCTTAGGCTATTTGGTGAATAGTAATGCGCCGATCTTCCAAAATGACAGCCTCAACTTGACGGACAGATGCCTCATCAATGGCAGAAGGGGGGCGACCAGGTCTGGGAGATGTTTCCACAGACTTTATTTGAATTCACGATGCCAGCGTTTTACAAGGTCATATGATGGGGCATTATCACCATAAGTTTCTTTCATTTCATCAAAAGTCTCCTGTGGTGTGCCTCCTTTCAAATACAAAAACCAGATCACTGCTCGACATTCAACAGGCTCCATTTCACACCTGAATCAGTTCAAATACCTGTAAACCAGAAACCGCAAATAGTTCAGAGCTGTAATTTACCACATAAACCGTAGAGACATAAATCATTGCACATACAAAACGTTCAACTAGATCAGACAACTGGAAGTGGGTCAGGGGCATTACTTATTGCACGCCCCTCGTATATATATGGCAATTAAGCTTAACGGAATATTTTGCCTTTCATTCTGTGAATATTCTGTGTAGTTTAATTGCCATATATATTTTCATAACTTACTACTTAGCTCTACCCATGTAATGAGCACTGTTGGAGTATATACTGAAAAATTTACGTATGAAATTATATATTCGTATATTAATTTATGTGATTCAATGAAGTACTCATATATATATATATACATATATATATGCATATTAGCATTTCAGATCCGCGTTGACCGGGTGGTTGGGGGTGTATGTTGAGCAAAAAAAAAAAAGAAAAAAGGGGTCAATTTTTTTAACTTTGACCCCTAATTTTGACCCCTTAATATATATTTTTGGGGGCTCAAATCAAGTTATTATGTTAGATCCCTGTCCAATGAACCTATATCTAAAATTTCAAGTTTTTAGACCCCAAATTGTCGGAGGAGTGTGGTAGAGTTCTCAAAGGTCAAATCGTTGAACTTTGACCCCGTAACAGCAAAATTTCTGGCCGAAAACGGATTACAAAGATTTTCCTAAAACTTCGTACCCTGTATATCAAATTTCGAGTGTGTAGACTTAAAATTGACAGCGTTATTGCGTAGGAAAATGTACACACACAGACACACAGGCACACACACACGGACACGTTCACTTTTATAGATATACTAGCAGGTCCGCCCGGCTTTGCCCGGGCCCTATATATTGTTCATAAGTTTATGCGCATATGTATATATTAAAAGTGTGAATATGTAAAGTAATGCCTTTCTGTATAATAGTCTTCCTTATCTACCATAGAGAAAAGACGGGCAGACATTTTCACTTTTATAGATACACTAGCATTTCGGCCCGGCATTCCCTAGCTGTTTGGAGGTGTATGCTGAGCAAAAAAAAAAAAAAAAACGGTCAATTTTTTTAGCTTTAACCCCTATTATGACCACTTAAAAGTTATTGTTTAGGGCTCAAATCAAGTTATTAAGTTAACTCCATGTCCAACGAACTTATATCTAAAAATTAAAGTGTTTAGACCCCAAATTGTCGGAGGAGTTCTAAAAGGTCAAATCGTTGAACTTTGACACCTTAACAGCCAAATTTCTCGATCACATAGCTTTTTCCCAAATCTCAGTACCCTGTATATCAAATTTCGAGTCTGTAGACTTTAAATTGACAGAGTTATTGCGTAGGGAAATGTACACACACAGACAGACACACAAACAGACACACAGATATACAGACACGTTCACTTTTATTTATATACTAGCATGGGTGCCCGGCGTTGCCCGGGTGTTTGGAGGTGTATGTTGAGCAAAAAAACAAACCGGTCAATTTTTTTAACTGTGACCCCTATTATGACCCCTTAACATTTATTGTTTGGAGCTCAAATCAGGTTATTAAGTTAGATCCATGTCGAAGGAATCCATATCTAAAATGAGGTTTAGACCTAAAATTTTCGGCGCAGTTCTCAAAGGTCAAATTGTTGAACTTTGACCTCTTACCAGCCAAATTTCTGGCCGAAAACAGATTATAAAGATTTTCCCAAATCTCAGTGCTCTGTATATCAAATTTCGAGTCTGTAGACTGAAAATTGACAGAGTTGTTACGTAGGGAAATGTACACAGACACACCCACAGACACGTTCACTTACACACATATATATATATATATATATATATATATATATATATATATATATATATATATATATATATATATATATACTAGCAGTTCCGCCCGGATTTGCTCGGGCCCTATGTACTGTTCATAACTTTATGTGCAGATGTATATATATAAATAATTATGAATATTTACGGTAGGGAAGTGTACACAGACAGACATATTCACTTTTATAGATATTGGACGCAATATATAATAATGATTTAAAAAGTAAAGAAAAAAAAAACTCGTGCACCATCACCGAGAATCGAAACCAAAACATTCAGCTCACGATTTATTTTGGCCTCCGTCTCCAATGACCGGACCATGAAGACATTGATTATGCAAGGCTAAAAATTAAAACATGAACCAATAACTACTACATTATGCATTCGTAATGCCCGCGTTCGACCTTCACCTGGCATTTTTTTTTTTTTTAATTTTCACACTTTTACACTGATTTTTCCCGAGTAAAACCCAAATATAAAGTTTCGCACGGATTCAAATACCTTATATATGAAGTTTCATGTCTTTAGACCAAAAACTCTAGGAGGTGTTTGGTAGGCAAAATTTGTTAAACAAAAATATATACGTATACATAAATATGTATGGAAACGGTTTTTGTTTATTTTAAACTTTTTACGCAAATATTATGAGAGTATGAATCATGTAGAATATCTGCATGAATATAATTACACGTAATAGTTAACTAAAGATGATTATCTCATCAGAAAACTGAAACAATTAATAGGGAATTAATTAAGATGAATGTTTAAAATAATATGCAAATTAACTAGATATTTTTCTAATGAATGCAATTCCACGACCCATTTATAAGAAAGTTGTATTTTCTTTTTAAATAAATAGAAAAGAGGCTTGCCTTTTTTCTGTTGTTCTTGGTCTTCGGTATCTGTTCTGTAGATGCTGCACTCAAGATAATTTGTACCAGTCAATGGAGGGGAAACCCTCTATACTGGGACAATTATTATTTTTGGTAACCAGAGTGCCCCATTTTTGCCTACTTTTAGGGGAGCTGGTTTTTATCCCACATTAAAAACGGCCTTGTGCCTAATTTGCTTTGGTGGGGAAGCAAATAATACAATAATAGAAAAGAGAGTGTTTAATATCAATATCAATACACACAAAAGAAAAACGAATTTATAGGAGTATATATATATATATATATATATATATATATATATATATATATATATATATAACCTCGTCGGTATGTGTGCGAAAAGTCTCTACCAATCTCCTCTCAGGATATTTAGTCTATAGACTTGAAATTTGATATCTAGGCTATTTGGATATGTGGCGCACTATTTATTTGATTTTTCGTCTGTAAAAATAGCAGCTAAGGGATGAAAATGGGAAAACTAAACAGTTTGCCTTGTCAGGAGTAAATGCACTAACTTCAGAGCATGCGTATATTACCATTTTTAGCTTGAAGTCCCTTAAATATTAGCTTTTTCTATCCATCTGTGATAGCTCAGACGGTAACAATGGTGGCTGGAGTACTGTTTATTTTAGTTTCGATTTCAGATAATGGTAGGGATATCTTCATTTTTTAAAATTATTACTATATATTGGATCTAATGTAATAGTTAATAGATCATTTTCTCTATAATTATATATACGAAATCTGCCTGGATTAAAATATCATATTTAAGCGTATTTTACGACTGGACAACGCTGGACAGCCTGTTAGACAAGAAAATTGTCGTGAAAACAAGAATCAATATTCTTAACAAGTGTTCGTTTGACATACCCGTTTAATAATGAACATGCTATTAAAATGTAAGCGTAATACAACGACGCACTTAATGTCGGCAGATGGAGCCTCTTATAGAAATTTGATAAGTTTCTAGCATAGATCTTAAGCTCAGGCCTAAACGATTAAATTAAATTCATTGCCAAGATCGCTGGAAAAAATAGTTCGATCATTCTATCGTCTCAGAAAGTATCTCACTACACCTTTGCCTTTAGGCAAAGGATTGCAACAGTAGTGAAAGGGTCGAATAAGTCCTAAGATAGAGTAATGTTTCTACATCTGGGCAGGTTCCGATTGGAATATCCTTTCCTACCTCCACAGCGTACAAAACTGACTTTGAAATGAAATCTAGTTAGGAATGCCATTTTCTCTTCCATAGAGCCCTTTTCTCATAGAAAATTGAGTGTTTTTTTTATGTTACTACCCCCCCCTCTCTCTCTCTCTCTCTCCCTCTCTCTCTCTATCTATCTATCTATCTCTGTCTCTCTCTCAATTGTATGGTATTTTTCAGCTGAGCTCAAATCTATCGTACTTCCTTACAAAACATTTGCAAAAAAAAAAATCATCTAGCTACAACCACTATGTTCCTCCACGAACATTAAAATCAAGATATGATAGTATTATTCACTTATAATCCGGTTCTTGATCTAAATCAATTACATGATTTAGAGCCTATAAAATATCTAAAATGTATGCCTTAAGCTTAAGGAGTCTTAAGATGAAATTGGAATTCGGTGAGTCTTGATTAATTTGTGTTTAGTGCCCATGAACCAAATTCAAATGAAAATTGGATACGTTTATATTTTCAAACGAAGAGTCCTATCTGTATTATATCCCTAAATAAATTAATATATTCAACAGAAACTGAAAGTTTGGGCACAAATTTATGAATTGAGGTCTATAACTTATTGCTAAAATTTCGCAAAAATTGGAAATATTTGAATGTTCTCAAATGCTTCCGATACTCCTTTTTATGTCCTATTCATAACACTAAATTAAACTAAATATAATTCACGTTAAAACCCCTTACGCCAAGCAGCGGTGTTCCAGAATTCATAATGATCGGTTAATTGCATCTGATCATCCTACAAGTATGATGAATGACACGCGCTGAATTGTGAAGCAACAGTTGCGCAATCTCTAATCACTCCTCTCCTGAGTCGGCATTGCTCAATACCAAGGACAGAGAAGTCCGGGACGATTAGAAACAATACCGGGATTAGTCGGGAGTATATACAAATATATTCCCAAATAGTCACTAATTTTAGTATTGACGATGCTAAGCCTGGTGACTTAATGAGAATCGGTGTCAACGTGATCATGCCGAAAGCTTAACTAGTTTAGGAGTGAATCATTATTATCCAATACATGCAAATAGATAAACATATAAACTTAACGAAGTTTATATGTTTAAAGACTAATCAGCCATAACATTTACTTTGGAACTCGTGTCTGAAGTTGCGCAAGGGTTGACTGTACACGTGCGCGGCGGCATGTCGGTCCACTAACGAGCAGCGAAACGTGCCGGCGTGCAACATGCTTGGCGAAAGATTGTCTCTTATAGTTCGATTCGATTCTCAGTAACGGGCAATTAGAGGGAATATTAATGACCGACGACTGGGAAAAGTGGGTGGGAAAAGATTAATAGACAGCGCCCCCCCCCTCTAGACTTTATCCGCAAGTAAAAAGAAAATAAACCGCGAGCGCGAAAGCATGCACGCGCGAGGTTGCCTCCCTGTGTAACGCTGTCTCGTCGGGTTATTTAGCCGCCATTGCTCTGAACTTTATGTGTTTTCGACATTTGCCTGGAACGTGCCAGTCTATACCTCATCGATGTAGTTGCATTTCAATCGATCAATCCAACTTTCTATTATCAATGCATGTGAACTCACTGAATCATATCTAGCTGCGTCTCCATTGGTCTATCTTACTATGTGAAACTGCCCCCTCCATTGTTTTTTCTCTCTTTCGCTCTCTCTCTCTCTCCCTCTCCCCTCTCTCTCTCTCTCTCTCTAAAAATATCTATTCAAAAAATATTATAGCTACAGATTTAAAAGATTAAAGTTGAGCTTTATGCGATGAATTCAGAAGAAATCGGAGAGTTAGCATGCATTTCTCATTTCAAACTCCCTCTTTGCAGAATACTCTCATTGCCATTGATTATATCAGCCCACTTACACGTCTAAATAAGTATCTAAATTCACTTCGATTTAAAAGTTAATTCCCAGTAGCCGAGAAGAAATGTTCTAGACCGCAAAGCCAAGGTTGGCTTAGTTAACCGAGTCGTAATCCACCGACATGTAGTAATTATCATTTCCTGCACTAACTGGTGATTGCGTAAGCAAGAAACACTAGTGTCTATAAGTAGCAAAATATTATATATATATATATATATATATATATATATATATATAATTAGTTTCCTGTTCTGGCCCTGTCGGTGGGGCATTAGAATACGCCGACTGCCCCCCTGCAGAGGGTAAAAGTCCCTCAATGGGGGTCCTGGATATGACCTTAAACTATATCCAGTGGTGAGGCCCCAGCTTGTGGGCTTTGGTGAGTGTGGAGTAACCCTTTAATAGCCATTGCTCCCAGGTCCACTCTGACCCGGAGTGGTAGTACCTGTTAGGGTCCCAACTATGGGTTGAATAGAAACCGATGTGAAAACAACAAATATATTCTATTAAAAAAAAAATTCTTCAAAATCTTTGGATTCGGCATTAAATAACCCGAAAAGGGTTGATATGCCGTAAAACAAAAACAACGAACGAACGAACGTTTCCTGTTTTGAGGACGTTGGTGAATTGGAAATTAAATAGAAACACCTATGTAAAAACACGTTTAGAAAGCCATTCAATGCAAAGAATAAACACTTCAAAATAATGTTAATCAATATATTTCAGCGAAAACTCGCCCTTACACAAGTTTCTTTTTTCTCTTATGCTGCATGATGGTACTGTTAGCGGGACCAGTCCGTTTATTGTTGTTTAACGGTGTTCGTTTGTTTGTTTTTATATAAAGTCTAGGAATGCACTTGGCGTGTGCTTAAATGGATATTTGATTAGTTTCCTATTTTAAAGACGTTGGTAAATTTTAAACTAAGAAGAAGCACCTATGTAAAAATAGATTTAGAAAGCCATTTAACGCAAAGAATAAACATTTTAAAATAATGGTAATCACTATATTTCGGCAAAAACTCTCCTTTATCAAGGTTTTTTTTCTTACACCGCCTAGTGGTGCTGTTAACGGGACAGGGTCTGTTTGTTGTTGTTCAACGGTGTTTGTCTGGGAATGAACTTGGCGTGTGCTGAAAAGAATATTTGATTAGTTTCCTGTTTTAAAGATGGTATATATATATATATATATATATATATATATATATATATATATATATATACTAGCAAAAGTACCCGTCGTTGACTGGGTTCAAAAACAGCCTACAGAAAATGGACTCTGATTTATGAAAGTATGATAGGTTATGAAAAGGAAGGGTTGTAAAAAGATAGCTTCGAATTTGGGGGTACCAAAACCAAAAAAAAATATGATGATAGTAAAAATAAAATAGATAAACCCCATAATTTATTATACTATACCTGTTCACACTGAAACACTTATCACAATATTCTGTGGATCTATATAAAAAAAAACCTTGTTAAACTTTGTGACATATTTCCATTCTATAGAGGTCAGGCACGAACGAACACCCCATAATCTTATTATACCATATTTTTTTAAACTGAAACATAATTATCAAACTATATTTACGCTAATAGACATTAAAAGTCTTTATTAAATTTTGTGCCTATATCCATTCAATAGAGGCCAGGCGCGAAAGCAGACCCCACAATTTTATTATACCATCCCTATTTAAGTTAAAACATACTTATCAAAGTATTCTCATGTACATCTATATCAAAAAGACTTGTAAACGGTTTTTTTTTAATTTTTATTTTTTTTATTTCCATACTTTGTCGACCATGCGCGAACGTAGACCCCACATTTTTAATGAACCACCGTTCTGCCAGATCAAACATACCCATTCCTGTGTCTCGATACATCTTCTATCATTATATGTAATCAGTTTAAAAAAAAACAAGCAACCATATAAGAGCCTATTCATGACCAGATACACACACACACACATTCAGCTTATATATATATATATATATATATATATATATATATATATATATATATATGGTAATATAGTTAGATAAAATAAGATATATATATATATATATATATATATATATATATATATATATATATATATATATATATATATATGTATGGTAATATAGTTAGATAAAATAAACATTAATTAAAATACTACAGGGTGTCTGCAAAGTCTGGAAACATAGTATTATTGGATGTGATACCTTCTCCGATCGGTTATAAAAAAATAATAGGTGTGGCTGATTTTGCTCACATTTCGGTTTTGTTGCATTGAAAAAACAAAATAAAGATTTGGTACAAGAAATCACTTGGTGTTTATTTAACCTATGTGTCTGGACTTTGCAGACACTTTGTAGGTTGGTTATAACATCTGCGAGTATTATAACAACAGGGGAACAAGTCAGTCTTAATTCTTCTTTGTAAAAACAATCAGTAGCGTTGGATTATTTGTAATTGACATTGATCTTTATGATAAGCGAAAACGGAAAAAGCCAACATACAAACGTACATGGGTTTATTGTTTTTTTATATATAAGACAGGTATATCGCATGCCTGTGTTTATCTGCGTCTGCTGCATGTGGACGTTTCGCACGCTGTCCTGCAAGACCCCATGCGACTTGCGGTAACCTTGCCTGGTATTCTCGTGTTGATTAGAAACGTTCGATTCGAACACGTGGCCCCGCGCGTGAAAGTCAGCTGAGAAGTCGAAACAAAAGGGTAAAAATGCGTGAATCGTGTGGAAAAGTGACTTTAGGAGGAGAGAGACAAAAAAGAGAGGAAACTACCCGTGTCTTCCATCTCCATCCAAGCAGGGCATTTACTATATATATATATATATATATATATATATATATATATATATATATATATGTGTGTGTGTGTGTGTGTGTGTGTGTGTATATATATATATACCGCTTTGAGGCCATCAATACTAAATTAACGAAAATTAATATAACAAGATTAGTGAGTAGACAAAAGCGGTTTTTTGTGTAAAAAAATTATGAAATGTGGCATGCCCCCTATTTCGCTTTCTATAATATTTCCATGTTTTCTTTTTTTACAATGTCAATATATATATATATATATATATATATATATATATATATATACATACATATATATACATATATATATACACATATATACACACACGCATATACGTATATATATACATATATATATGCGTGTGTGTGTATATATATATATATATATATATGTATGTATATATATATGTATATATATGTATATATGTGTATATATATATGTGTATATATGTATATCTATGTATATATATATATGTGTGTATATATATGTATACATATATATGTGTATATATATGCATATATATGTGTGTATATATATATGTATATATGTGTATATATGTATATATATATGTGTATGTGTATGTATATGTATTTATATGTATATATATGCATATATATGTATATATATGTATATATATATGTATATATATTGTGTCAATCGCTTTATTGCAAATTAGTAAAATATCAATATTTCACTAAATATACGTCACATCAAAATTAAATTATATAATCAAACGACTCCTTTAAGGTTAGTTATTTTCAAAGATTTTATTCAAATTCATGCGATGTTCATAAAGTTATGACATTTTATTTTTTATCAAAAAATTTCCACTGTCTATCGCTTTATTGCAGATCTCTTAAAATGTTTTATTTAGGTAAAAAATACAATGTCTTATCTTGCGAACTTTACTTTTTATTATATTTTTTCTGTGAAAGAATAAAAACAAAAACATATCCTGCGTATGAGCTTCATATAAATTAATTATTTATCGACATATTCACCACTTTTTAAATAACTTTTTAAATAACTTAGCACAACCGTTTGTCCCCCGAGGAAGTCAGTTCTTTGATCTTAAAAGGAGTTATGGCTCAATCACCATTCAATTAATGTTTTAAAATCTCTCCATTTCTTCTGTCTACGCACAATTTATCTTTCTTTTGATAATATTATTTGGACTCATTCCCTTTTTTCCTTGTGCCCATTTGTGAATTATTCCACGGAATTCTGCCTTTTGGATTGCTTTGAACCATCCTCCATCAAACGCGATTCCTTTTAATTTTACTTATGGAAATGAAAATTTAATAAACTTTTTTGGATTTTACCTTATTTGATGTTTTACTAGTCACCAGACTATTCATTCACATGAAATCACCCTTTTCTTCCCCATATTCCCTCTGTTTCACTATTTTTACCAAGTAAGATCTATGACTTACTTGTAGTTTCATCAAATACTTTTGCAAGCAAAATCCGATCCTACATTTTGCTAATCCCTATCCTCTGATGAGAAAGTAAATATATCTTCGAAACTCCGCGGATTAAGGACTATCTACTTATTTTGTGCTTCCTTTTTAAAATTAAATATGTTTTTAACTCTTTTACAAAGGGTTATTAACGTGTTTTATTAACTACTTGTTCTTATATATATATATATATATATATATATATGTTGTGTTGTGGGTATATATTGTGGACATGTATAACTGGGGACACAGAACGGGGATGATAATGACATTTATATACATTTACATCATGACGACTGTGATAATAACTCTTGGGATCTCATATTATTAATACGGAGCTGAGACATTTATACAGTTCTTGTAAACACGGAGGGGGCACATTACTTGAGGGGGTTATACAAAGTTCATTAAAGATGATGATAAAAACGCATTTACCTTTGAGGTTGTAAGGAATGACGACACGAGACAAACAGTTAAAAATTATTAATTGTGATTTCTTTATTCATCTGTCGATTGATGAAGTCAGGAATTCAAACTTGTATGACTACATCGTCTACCCTTCTACCCTTCGGCTCTAAGAGGGTCTCAGTCTCCAACTGACTCTATCACTGTGTGTGATTGTGGTCTTTGTCCGATTTTCTCTGATTGTCTCTCTAACTTCGAACCCTTGATTCAATATATTGAGAAATTCTTTTGCTTATGACGTCAGCGACCTACTGTCAAGCAACGTGATTATATCACGTTTTCTAGATATGTCCGTCCAAACACACTTTTGGTAAACAAAGAAATTATAATTTTAATTGTTCAATATCTAACCCATTTTTAATTTATAAACTCGCATTGTTTAATTAATGAATAAAATGATCCTAATTATGATATAATAAAATTATTAATTTTTATGTAAATTACAAAATTATTAATTCCATCTACTAACTAACTAACTAATGAATTAATTTTATTCAAACAATTTTCACTACATAAATATATGCAAATAATAGGGGGGGGAAATAAGTTCAATCCAGCGACTGACATCCTTTCTAACTCAACAATAAACAACAACATATGCAAATAATAAATAAAATAAAATTCAAATTTTATTTTTAGCTGCAATATTTTAAGTCTAAAAAATTCTTATTTTTTACTTTACTAGAATATCTTGTTCTTTACTTTTCCAGGTTGAATTTCTTGTCCTTTACTTTTCCAGGTTTAATAAAATCTTAAGAATATTACTTTTCATGCGCGCATTTTTCCATATAATCCATGGTTTTTCCAGGCATTGCTATTGTATTAATATATAAATTTATAATATTTATTAATGATTGTCAAAAAAAATTAGCTCTCAAACACACACTTATGCAATATTTATCATTCAATCACAGTAGTTCCGAGCCAGGGTCTCTACCGAGACTGCGGTTCATGAATTCGTGATCTGTATAGAGCGTAAACTAACAAAAAAGAAGATGGCACTCGGTGTCTTTTTAGATATCGTTGGAGCTTTTGACAACATACCCTTCAGTAGTATGCTCAAGTCGCCACGAGAACTCAATGTGCCACCAGTACTCATCCGATGGATTGAGTATATGGTGAGGCACAGAACAGTTCAAGTAGAACTACTGAGGGCAACTGTTGAAAGGGAAGTAGTTAAATGAAACCCCCAAAGTGGGATTTTATCACCTTTACTATGGAACTGTATGCTGAATCCTCTTTTAAAGGAGTTTAAAAATAGGAATATTTATGCCCATTTATGACATCGCAGTCATGGTATATTTTCAGTATTTCCTTGTAAGTTTAAATAAAGTTGTGTTGTTTTTTTCTTTCATTTCTTCTAATAAAATAAAATAAAAACTAAACCTTTTATTTTATCCAAGTTTCATTGTCATCGACATTTAAAGTGACGTCTGCTTTTATCCTTTTTTTTAATTTACCTTTAAAAATCTTTAAACTATTTTCAGTATTTCCGAGTCAGTTTAAATAAAGTTGTGTTGTTTTTTCTTTCATTTCTTCTGATAAAATGAAATAAAAACTAAACCTTTTATTTTATCCATTTTTTCTGGCTTCTTCTGATTGTCACTGCCACTCTCACTAGTATATTCTTCTTTTTAGTCTTTTAAGTTCACATGTATTATTCGACTTATTTACTTCCGAAACTAGGCAAGCAGGTTTAGTGCTGCTGATGATAATATGGACAAGACACGATCTCACAGCAGCAGCAGCAGCAGCTCTAAGAGTAGTAATTATAATATTAACTTGGAACCGGCGAATTATTATCATATTAATAGTTCGATTTTCATCGGTTTTTAATTTAAAAAAAAAAAAACATACACGGGATTGAACCTAAAATCTTTCCACCAATCATGGCTCTATACCCGTTACGGTAACATATAACATTTTCAATTTAATTTCGAATCACAGTAGTTGTTATGAAATGACTACATTTTTCATCAAATGTGATAACGAAAAATTTGAGTTCATTCAAAGAATATGTATATCACAGAATTCACTAATATTTTTTAATCGATAAATACACCATTTTTTGCTATAAAATCATAAGGAGAGTTAAAAAAAAATATTATTAAAAAAAAGTTCGGTTTTTTAATTATAAAAAAAAAACGATACACGAGATTGAACCTAAAATCTTTCCACCAACCCCCGGTATTCTAACCGTTACGCTAACATATCATATTGGCAAGATCGCAGTAAAAAATATTTATATACAAAAAAAAAGTTATGCAAAATAAAAAAAAAGCGTTAGTCACTTATGTATGTACTTACTCTCCTGTTTGTGAACCAACATATTTTGTTGTAACTTTTTTTCTACTGAACCAATTTTCGGAAATTATTTTTTCGAAATGTAGCTAATGAAGTGTTCTATCCAACTATATAACCTGTTTGAAATTTGGTTGCGAACGGAATTAGTGGTAGGGGCTTGAATGTGTCTCGATTCATTCAATTTCGGACTTAAGCATATATTCAACCACTACCGTGGTTGAATGATACACACACACACGGTTGAGGACTTATTGTAATTTCTACTATTTGAAGGTCATTTCTGAAAGGTATACATTGTTTTATTTTAGGAACTTAAATTATGTTATTTTAATTTTTTATCTATGTTAGTGGTAGGGATAGATAAACCTGTAAGAGAAATTCTAGATTAGTATATTTAGTGCTAAATAAGGTAAATTAAGCAGCGTTTAAAGAAAATCCTCGAGTTTGGGTGGTTAGTTTATAGAGGGTGTTATGTAATTGGTATTTTTTTCGTTGTTGGTGGTAATTTTAGTTAATTAAGGTGTTAGGCTAGATGAGTGCATTGGGTATGTGTTTGAAGCAGCCCCATATATTAAGGCCAACAAAGTTCCCACAGAACAGTTCGACGTTAGTAAGTAGATATACATACAAATGGATATACAAATATTTGAACACACATATGAATTAAGTGTACAAACATCTGTACGACGCGTATACACGTATAAAGACAGGTTCAGATATACAGATACATAAATACTATCATATATAAAATTATATAAAATCCCACATACCCCGAAAATATGCATACACATAAATGCTTAAGGAAAACAAATAGTGGACGTGTGTACTTACAATTATACAGATTATCTTCTCTGTTTTGTTTGTTAAGCTGAATGGGGTAAAGTTAAGGGGTAATATTGGGATTACTAAGAGGATGTTCTTTGTAATGTATGCAGTTTATGGAGGTTTCTAATCTTTTGTTGAGTAACTTATCACTGCCTTTAAATCGTACGATAAATATTTTTTTCGGAAAGGCAAAGGTAACATGGGGAGCGAAATGAAGAACATGTTTTAGCTTTTTTATGATTGAGCACTATCAGCGATCCTTGTTGAAATTCAATTATTCTCAATTTTTTTATATCTTCTCGGTGAAATATATATATATATATATATATATGTGTCTGTGTGTGTCCGCGCGCGCGCGCGTGTGTGTGTGCGAGCGCGTGTGTGTGTGATGAAAATAATCGAAATAGTATTCCGACAAAATAGAGAAATAAAAAGGAACAAAGTTATGTGTTCATCAACGTTTTGTCTTTATTTTGAGACTTCCTGTGGATAAATGAGATAAAGAAAACAAAAACACCAGAACAAATATTTGAAAAATTTTCATTCGCAAAGTGTGGCGCTGTTCTATTCCAGAAACGGAAAAAGACGTTGGGAATTCAAAAACGGGGGGGGGGAGTTTGCGTTGTTTAAGAGAGGGAGATTTTTAATTGCGTCATATAGTCGTTCATATGTCTTTAAAAGATTTGAACGCAGTTAATATTCTTTCTGGAAAAAATATGCCTGTTAAAATTCGAATATACGTGTGTAACAGAAATGAAATGAGTGTAT
>NC_136484.1:113540123-113665123 GCF_053919585.1 Euprymna scolopes
AAAAAAAATAAAAAATAAAAAGAAACATTTTAAGTCTTGATTAGTAGTATATTTTCCAGGGCGTGGCTTCGAGATGAGACGTCTTCGTCTGTGTTTTTCTCCTACGTTATTCGTTGCCTACGTCGCTCTATTATACTAACACAATTAAAATAAGCTTAAATACTGTGGATCTACTTAATTCTGTGTAATATATAACTGATTGTTTAAATCTCATTTAACACAAAAGCCTGCGACAGTATCCATTAAGTCAATCAGACGCTCTTCCAAAATTTAGTTTCAAGCATTGACAAACGCGCAACAATTCATATCATATAATACCTAGTAAATTTAATAGCGGTTGTTTTCTGATTGTAAATTACATTTTACTTAACTAGTTAAATAAATAATTAGATGCAGTTATATTTATCTCTATTTTGTATAAATTCTTGTCAACGAAATTATACGAAATTATTGGCAATATGTATAAAAATACAAAGTCATAATCAAAAATCTTTATATTAGTAGCTTATTTATTAAAATTATTTTTTTAAATCAATGTACTAATTGATCGTACTATTCGCCATATAAGCCACGATATGTTATGTATATGTTTTGAATGACAATGCAAATAATTGGACCTTATTTGTTGATTAAAATTATAAGAATAGAATCATCAGAAATATGAGTTATAAAAACTCAAGGGAACTCTTACGTAGGTAGTAACGGAGTTCCATTTACAGACAGACATATAGTCCCAATTATAATAAAATACAGTCATTCTGAAAGTAAAGCCTCCTATTTTTAACTCAAAAATGTTGAAGAGCTACGAAGATCGAGTGGCACCATTTAAACGAGCGATATTTTTTGCTCCAGGGTTTATTTGTCTATATAGTCACCACCATTGTCAATGCTCTTTACCAGAAATTTAATGACGCATCTCTGCTTCTGACACACGTCCATGACAGGAGTTGCTTTCTTAGAGTCTCACACAGTCAACATCTGCAACAGAGAGATGAAACTTTCGGATCATTAATGCATTAGTCCTATTATCATAACAATGCAATTTGCAATCACCTCTGATCTATTCAGGCGAAATTAAAAAAAATAGGAGGCATTACTCTTGGAACTCCCCTTGTATTATGATGTTAGAGGCAGAAAAGGACTTTAGGGATACAAATGAGTTGAGAATTATGGGCAACATTACTGTGACAAAAAAGGATACATTAATTTCTTACAGACCTGCCAAGACTGAATTTTAAGAACGATAGTGAGAAAGAAAGCATGAGAGATAGAGAGAAAGAAATAGGCGAAAAAGAGAAGGAGGAAGCCAGAAAAAAGGTCTGACATACTTAGAGGTTCGTGTTGTTTTTTTTAATTGATATTATTGGCCCACAAGGAGCTTTCACACAGGTCATCAAAGATCTCTCTTTGAAAACAGTATGTGGTGTACATTCAGTCTTGGCAGGTCTGTAAGTGTTCCATTTACAGACAGACATATAGTCCCAATTATAATAAAATACAGTCATTCTGAAAGTAAAGCCTCCTATTTTTAACTCAAAAATGTTGAAGAGCTACGAAGATCGAGTGGCACCATTTAAACGAGCGATATTTTTTGCTCCAGGGTTTATTTGTCTATATAGTCACCACCATTGTCAATGCTCTTTACCAGAAATTTAATGACGCATCTCTGCTTCTGACACACGTCCATGACAGGAGTTGCTTTCTTAGAGTCTCACACAGTCAACATCTGCAACAGAGAGATGAAACTTTCGGATCATTAATGCATTAGTCCTATTATCATAACAATGCAATTTGCAATCACCTCTGATCTATTCAGGCGAAATTAAAAAAAATAGGAGGCATTACTCTTGGAACTCCCCTTGTACTATGATGTTAGAGGCAGAAAAGGACTTTAGGGATACAAATGAGTTGAGAATTATGGGCAACATTACTGTGACAAAAAAGGATACATTAATTTCTTACAGACCTGCCAAGACTGAATTTTAAGAACGATAGTGAGAAAGAAAGCATGAGAGATAGAGAGAAAGAAATAGGCGAAAAAGAGAAGGAGGAAGCCAGAAAAAAGGTCTGACATACTTAGAGGTTCGTGTTGTTTTTTTTAATTGATATTATTGGCCCACAAGGAGCTTTCACACAGGTCATCAAAGATCTCTCTTTGAAAACAGTATGTGGTGTACACTGGAAGCTGAGTGACAACAAATCTCCCCAGATTTCATGTACTCTTCACATCTTTCGATAACATTTGAAAATTAATTTGCGTTACCACAATAGCCGCTTACCATTGATTTCTGGCTAGCAGCGGCCATTGGTCTCCACTGGTATTTGAGTGCCAATAAGCCTCCCTAAGGTCCCAGTTCTCTTCGCACTTGTCGAGCGGAGGTCTGGTCAGCACTCTCTTCTCGGTTTCTCCATCCTCATCGACCCTTCTCGACTATTTGGTATCATTTTTTTTTGGGGGGGAGGGCATAATGTGGCAATTGGAGGGATGGAGAGGGGACAGAGTACTTATAGATATACAGCTTCAATGTTCTTGGTTCCCTTTAACGCTTCTTCATGTTTTTCTTCTGCAGTAGTTTGTCTGGCTCGCGTATGTGTCTCGCGTGTATTAGTCTCCGCATTCAAGAGTGTTCCTTAATATTTTAGCCGTTTTCTAAATATAAATATACTGACCCATTTGGTTCTATGTTTTCCAATTCCAATCATGTACCAAATAATTTCCAGTCGTTTGTGCTGAGAATAACAATGTTTTCTCTATATCTTTTGTATACAACAAGCTTTGGAAAGCATGAATTATTACTTCTGAGAGACTTAAACTGTATATTCAAAATACCAGCATAACAATGAGTTCCCACTGGTTCAGTCACGCCCACTAAAACATGAATAGAACCAATTAGTAGAGCACGCTAAACTAAAAAGACCACATTAAGCTATGAGCAATATATAGGATCCGAGCAAAGCCGGGTCGAACTGCTAGTCATTGTTATTATTGGCTCACAAGGAGCTTTCACACAGGTCTTCAGAGATCTTTCCCTGAAAATAGCCCATGGTGTTCCCTAGAAGCTGAGTGGCAACAAGTCTCCGCAGATTTCCAGTATTCTTCACCTCTTTCGATAACATTTGCACGTAACTTTGCATTATCGCAACAGCTGATTCCCATTAATTTCTCGTTTATTATTATCATTATTATTTTTGTTATTATTATTGTTATTATTATTATTGTTGTTGTTATTATTATTGTTATTATTATTATTATTATTATTTTATTTTTATTATTATTATTACTATTGTTATTATTATTGTTGTTATTATTATTGTTGTTGTTGTTATTATTATTATTATTATTATTATTATTATTATTATTTTATTTTATTATTATTATTATTTTTTAATTTTTTTATTTATTTATTTTATTTATTTTTTTTTTTTTTGCTCTCTAAGTAAGGAACGCTACAACAGGTGGATTCGAGACACACCCAACATGTATTTACTTCGAGATGAAATGAAGTCTACGTAATTATCTATTTCTTTGAAAATGCGTACCGTAGTCAGACTGTGGCAATGCAAATAAAACGCATAATTGACAAGAAAGAAGAAATGTATGCAAATATAACAGGATACACGAAATTCTTAACAGCGGCCTCCATTGTTGCTCTCTATTTTTCCATTGTACTACATTTGTGCCATCACGTTTTCAATATATCTATGCGTGTGTGTATGTGTGTGTTTGCGTGTGTGCCTATACATCGGGTTGACACACTTTAACATTGTTTGCTTTACTTTCTTGTTGATTTTGATAGGCTAACAGACTACAGAGTTCTTATTTACCTACTTTCCACGTTTCTGCTCGTGCGGAGCCGTCATCAAAGGCTACCAAGTCATCAATAGTTAGCAGCGAAGCAGTCGAACTCTTGTTTGCAGGTGTCAGTCATTTTCAAGTGGAACCGGTCACAGTTGATTTAGTTATTAAAGTAATTCGCCATCAAAGAGGAATCACTCGTTCATCCCTATCTAGTCAAAACAAATGATTATTCACCATCTGTTTTAATTGCATCTATTATATATATTTTGCCCCTTAAAGGCGATATAGGTTTTTAGTGCTCTCCCACTGCAAGAACTTAGATACCAGGGTCAGAAAGTGGGATTGAGAAATCAGGGAATCTAACCAGAAAAAAAGTTCCTGTGTAGCCCCGTCGAAATTCTCCGGTAAAGATGTGTCAGGCGATTAGCAATAAACTAACACTTTCTCAAGAAGAGATGGCAAGCTTTGGGATGGTGGACCTCCTAGAACTGCACAGAACTAACAAAAATGGTCTAACCTCTGTTGATTTGGGGGAGGGGGCAAGTATAAACTCCTTAGAGGGGGGAAAAGGCAATATAATGTCTCGTTAGTCACAGTCAAATAAAATACGTGAACATTCATAGCATGTATTGCTAGTTGCTCGGGGACTCGTCTCTAAAAATGATCCTACCCGATTGGGGAAAAGCCTCCGGTAAACACGTCCGTTCATACCTGGGAAAGGGACCAAGATGAGTGAATAGTTGAAAACAAGAAAATGTTTATTCGCCTGGAGTCGTCTGTTCTCAATCACTGACCATATGGCTGGGGTGACAGAGTGAGAGAAGTAATTGTTCCTATAAACAATGCCTCCCCACAGGACAGAGTTAACACCAGGGTCGTTTTTTATATGGAGAAAAGGGAACAAAAAATAAAAAAATGTCCCAGTCGTGAAGGATTTCTCCTCCACTAACAGAGAACAAGAAATTGAAGTATATACTACACTTTGATCTGATCCCACAGGCCAAAGACAAAAAAAGACAAAAGAAAAAGTTACAGAATCCGAACGATGGTAAGTCTTCGTTAAATAACTTTAAAGTTGTATGTGGATTCTTTTGTCTACAGGGGGACGTTAAATCAAAGATACTATCTTCATAATCATTTGTTACCCGGCCGTAAAATACGCTTAAATATGATATTTTAATCAACGCAGTTTTCATATTTATTATTATAGAGTCAATGTTCTACCGAATATTTTATATTATACTAGCATGGGTGCCCGGCGTTTCCCGAGTATTTGGAAATGTATGTTGAGCAAAAAAAAAAAGCTGTCAATTTTTTTTAACTTTGACCCCTATTATGACCCCTTAGCATTTATTGTTTGGGGCTCAAATCAAGTTATTAAGTTAGATCCATGTCCAATGAACCTATGTCTAAAATTTCAAGTGTTTAGACCAAAAATTTGTTGGAGGCGTTTGGTAGAGTTCTCAAAGTTAAAATCGTTGAACTTTGACCCCTTAATCGCCAAATTTCTGGCCGAAAACCGATCACATCGATTTTCCCAAATCTCAGTACCCTGTATATCGAATTCGAGTCAGTAGACTTAAAATTGACAGAGTTATTGCGTAGGGAAATATACACACACAGACACACAGATACACAGAGACAGACAGACACTTTCACTTTTATAAATATACTAGCATGGGTGGCCGGCGTTGCCCGGGTATTTGGAGATGTATGTTGAGCAAAAAAAAAAAATGTGGTCAATTTTTTTAACTTTGACCCCAAATTTCTTTTAACTTTGACGCCAAATTTCTGACCGAAACCCGATCACATCGATTTTCCCAAATCTCAGTACCCTGTGTATCAAATTTCGAGTCTGTAGACTTAAAATTGACAGAGTTATTGCGTAGGGAAATGTACACACACAGACACACAGATACACATATACACACACACACACACACACACAGATACTTTCACTTTTATAGATATATAGATAGATTGTACCCAAGTTATATTCATAGTTTAAAAATGTATTGAGTGCAATCATCTAGAATCGATACCGAAACCAAAATTGATAATGGGAATCGTTAAAAAATTATGGCGATCATTAAAGAAAAAAGAAAAAAGGAAAGACGGAAAAACAGAAAAAGGTTAAAAAAAAAAAGAAGGAAGGGGATAGAGGAAAGAGCAGATAAGAAATACGGAGATACACATAAAAATATAATATAATATATATATATATATATATATATATATATATATATATATATATATATATATATATACAGCCAGACAAACGTCGATGGTCACAAGAGCCTGGAAGCCGGAAGTCCAAGACTCGAGTTTCGCTCTCATCCGTTAGACACATCTGAACTCGGTATTTGAAATCCGAACCTCTTGCAAGCTAGGCGAGCACTCTACCAACTGAGCAAACACGCCACACACACACAAGAATGCCTATTAACTTACACAGATCAAGCAACCCGCGGCATAGATCCGACAGTGGTGTGAACCTACCACATACCGAACAAGGGACGTGGTCATCCAAACAGCTACAACCCAAACCGACGTCTCACAAGTAGGAATTTAAGGATGATGCCATCACGACATGCTAACAGGCTTACCTAGTGAGCAATCAGTAATATAATTTTAAGAATATGAAAGAATATATAATTAATACCACAGCAAGACAACGACGCAGATCACAAGAGCAAAGAAAGCCAACAAACCAGAAATCTAAGACTCGAGTTTCGCCCTCATTCGGTCTCATAATTTAGACACATCCGAACTCAGGATTTGAAGCCTTAACCTCTTGCATGCTCGGTAGCTTAACGTGCTGTGATGGCATCGTCCTTACGAGTAGAAAATTCCTATTTGTAGATGGCAATTGTCGGGCCAAATCACTTGCATACGAAACAACTATCACTGACCAATCTACAAACAAACCTGGAAAATTCATTGGATTGACACAAGGTTGATTTAAGCAAAAATATTATTCACATATGAGCTTCTTTAGAGCGAAAACAAGGAATAATACGGCCTTAGCAACCCGCGTCTGAGAACTTAAAGAAAAGGGTGAACTTTTTACCATTAAATGGCGGAAAATTGAACACAAACTCTCATACTCCCCAGAATTGAAACAATACTAACTTTGCAATGCTGAGAAACACCATATTCTACGGTTAAATGTGCGGAGTTAATTCCTTAAATGTTGTATGCACAGGAGAGCACTCCTTATAAACTGTGACGGTAAAAAACAACCCGAATGCAAAGAATTTTTTAAATTTATGTATATATTATATTATATTACTAGCGGTGGGTACCTGGCGTTGCCATGGTTTTTAGAGACGTGTGTGGTTGGGGGTAGTAAAATGAAAACAAAGCGAAGTAATAATCCTGTTTAAATATTATAAAAATAAACAATGTTAAAACTATTTTTAAAAAACCCTTTAAAAAAACAATTAAAAAAATGAATGTGGTGCAATACGAACGGTCCGGCGGTGCCCGTGTGTTTGAAAAATCCCAAAAAAGTTTAAAGGGTGGTCGAACTCGAATCATTGAGGGGAAAGCGCAAAAAAAAAAACAAAAAAAAAACGTCACGAATTAACTAAAAAGTGAATTAGGTCAAATATCAATTTCGCCGTGTAGTTTGTTTTTTACGTTTACGAATATATTTGCACATTTAACATGTGTGTTTACGAAAATCAGGGGGAATAACAATCTTGAGTAAAGATTTATAAAAAATCAGAATCAGAATCGGTAATTGTATCGGAATCGGGAAAAATATTGGAATCGTCCCATCACTAGTTCTTAGATATGTTTTGTACAGAAAAGTATGGAAAATCGAAAAAAATCCGATCTTAGAAACAGCTTTTATAATTAAACAGAATAATTTTGACAAGGGAATATTTTACGTTACACCAGCAAGGGAGATACTAAAATTTTAGCAAATCATTTCTTCGTAAAAAAATAGATTTATTATAATCTTGAGTTACAGCTTGGTGGTAGAGCATTCGACTACAAATTGAATGTTCTCCTGTTAAAGTCCGAGTGCATCCCATCATTTTATTTATTTTTTTCTTATTAATTAATTTTATTTACGATAAAAGAAAGGGTACCATTTAAAATCAACGCAAATCATTGCTTCGTTTGCATATTTTAAAACTAAACATTAATCAGAAGTGACTTTTTCAGGGCATTCATCGTCAAGCCCAAATATCAGCTGACGTGATATTGTAAACAAACACAGACGGAATTTTATGAACGACATTATCATTATTATTTTTTGCTTTGTTTTGTTTTAGTTTTGTGCAAACTTTATTCACATAATATATAATAATCAATAGAGAATTGAGTCTCGTATAATACATACGCAATCTGTATAAATTAAAATATCATGTTTAAGCATATCGTATGACCGGGCAACGCTGAGCTACGAACTAGTATATATATATATATATATATATATATATATATATATATATATATATATATATATATATATATACTATTTATTGATTTTGTTTGTTCTTCCTTTGAAACCGATTTTTAATCATAAATTATGAATCATTTGACTCAATATTAAAATAGCTCTAGGATATCTATCCCTATCGAGCTTATTATATATCTACAGTACAACAAGAACTGTTTTGTTTTAATTGTATAAATGCATTTACTAATACATTAAACTAAACTCCGCTCTATAGACTGTTTATTAGATTTCCCTTAATATATGTGTGTGTGTGTGTGTGTGTGTGTGTGTGTGTGTGTGTGTGTGTGTGTGTGTGTTGTTTTTGTTTTTGCGATACGTTTGTGAATGAATTCAATTATTGACGAAAGTGCATCTTTACCTAACTGCGAGTTGGGAATAATTTTTCCTTTAACCAATACCTTTAACCAGTACATCCGCATGGAGAGCAGAGTATATGTATATTGTTTTTAAAATATAATTATCCACTGACACATGTTTCCTCGTCTACGACTCATCAGAGTCATCAGAGATTCAGCCACTCAGATGAATCGTAGACGACGAAACACGTGTTAGTGGATAATCATTTTTAAAAACACTATATATATATATATATATATATATATATATATATATATATATATATATATATATATATATATATTATAGATAGCGTTAACAAAGTGTTAAGCCAATTCAATTACTACTCATTGCCGAGCGTATGTTGACGTACTTCCTAATTCTTTTCCATAATCGCACGACTCCTTCTTCCGTTCTAGTAGTCCATTCTCGCCTAATGTTAACGAAGTCGTACTCTAACACAAGACGAAATACCGCTGTTAAATCAACCCCAACGGATACTCCGGTTACAGGAAGTAAAGCCAATTCAAACAAATTGTTGATCATGCGCCTACACGTTTCTCCACGTCAAACCCCGGGTTAGGGGACGATAAAACAAACATCCGTGCAACCATTTGCAAACCAGACGGGCTGGTTCCTCGGTCGCCATACTCGACATTACGCACGGCTGTCATAAATATGTGTTAATCTTCAAGCCGCCTTGTCTTTTGTTCATTCTTTGCATGTATCATGTTAATAATCATGTCATTTTATAGCGGTTTGCTACAAAAATAAATAATTAAGATAAATAAAGCGCTGCTTTCGTAATTATTGGTTTGAACGGCGGACACTTACAGAATTGGAGTTTTTGTGCTTTTGTCGAAGAATCAGAAATAAGTCGGTAAATGATGGGTTCGAAGGTGTAAATAACATGCGATAAAAATTTTGGGTACTTGTGCATTGTTGCTTTGGGGAGTATTTTTTTGTTTGTTTTTATGTTGAAGATATCAGCATAGGGGGAGATAATTCAAGTAAACTTTACCCAAAAATGCCAACGATTCACACTTAAAAAAAAAATAACACAATTACACGAAATAAAACAGTTATTTGAACATTTATTGAATTAAAATATTTTTTTTTAATTCTAATAACACAACATAAAAAACTATCCACAAACAGTAATTCTTATTTTATTCATTACGTAAATTTTACTTTTGTAAAATAAAGTTTTTTCTCAAAACAAAAAAGTCACACGTATTTTAAATAATGACTGTTTAAAATTCTTTATACATTTAAAAGTCAAACATTTTCTATTGAAAACTTTCATTTATTAAAAAAAATGCTTACTATGTTATGAAAATTGTAAAAAAAAAAATCGTTTTCTCAAGGCCAAATAAAAATCTTAGCTTGTGTTGTTAGAATTCTCTTAATATAATTTGAATTCAATAACTTTTTTAGATAATTAATGTTTTATTGAGTGTTTTTTAATTATTTTTAACGCGAAACATTGACATTTTCCGATGCGGTCTACTTTAATTTTTACCCCTGTTCTGAGATTATCAAAATAAAAAACAAAACAAAAAAAGTTATCCCGGAACAATGATGAACAAATGTTCCAAATCTGTATATGTGGTCAAAATAGTACATATTTAGTTTTATTTGTTTGTTTGTTTGTGTGTTTGTTTTTAAATATGTACGCATGATAAAATTATTATATATTATAAACGAAGAGAACCGGGGGTAGGGCATTTAGTTTGTGTAGCTATGTTTTTTTTTTATATCGAGAAAATACGAAATTGTATTAAAACGCCTTTTTTCCAATTACGCAGTACTAAATAAATTTTAACTTGGAGTGTGTCCTTGTGTATACATTTCCTTACTAAAGTACTCCTTACTGAGGATGGAGTTTGGCTCTGAAATATATTTGTTATAAATTTCAAACAAGTACAATATTTGTTTATTTTCCTTATATTACGTTGTGATTTGGCTTTCAAGTGCACTGGTGCGTATTTTATTTATTCAAATTAAATAAACGTTTCGATATGGAAATCTGTCCTGGATATGATCTTAAACTATACGCGATGGCGAGGCCCCAGCTTGCGCGCTTTGGGGAGTGTGAAGCCACCCTTTAATTGCCATTACTCCCAGGTCCACTCTGACCCAGAGTGGTAGTACCTGGTAGGGTCCAAACAATGGGTTAAATAGAAACTGACTTGAAAAATATGTTCTATTAACAAAATTTTCTTCAAAATCAATGGATTCGGCATTAAATAACCTGCAAAGGGTTGATATGCCGTAGAACAAAAACAACCAACCAATATGGAACTCACACTCTTAACGTTATTCTCGCCTTGCCTACGCACTGTTCCAACATTTCAAAATATAACTACTGTGATACAACGCGTGGCTCTTTGCAAACAGACTGACTGAGATACAACAACGGATCTTTGCAAATAGACTTTTCTTTCTCCAACTCTACAACATGGTAAGGAAGAAGAAAATAAATGAATAAAGCAAACAACATACTGAGGATGGAGTTTGGCTCCGAAATATATTTATGTTATAAATTTCAAGCAAGTAAAATATTTGCTTATTTTCCTAATATTACGTTGTGATTTGGCTTTCAAACGCACTTGATGCGTATTATATATATATATATATATATATATATATATATATATATATATATATATATATATATATATATTAGAAGAGATTATTGTAAGGGTTTAAATTATTTAAAATCAATTATCCAATGGTAATGTACATATATAAATAAGAAGTTAAGCCATGTTAATTTACTCAAATATTAAGCAACATGATTAACATTTCGGTATTCGAGCACACACACACACACTATATATATATATTTATTAAAAAAAATGTTTACTATGTTATGAAAATTGTAAAAAAAAAAATCGTTTTCTCAAGGCCAAATAAAAATACGGTATATGTATATATATATATATATATATATATATATATATATATATATATATATATATATATATATATATATATATATATATATATATATATAGTGGCAAAACCCCAAAACAAGAAGGAATAACTTCATATTTGTATTTTTTCGGATATTACAATTGTTTCGACATAAACCAGACAATTTTGAATTTTAGATTATTAAAAAAAATGTTGTAGTTACATCTCATCAAATATGTTTTTAAAAAATACAAAGTTTGTACGTATCTTGACACATTTTCATTCTGTTAAAATTACATCGGGCAGTGATTACCACCCCCTCGTGCTTTTAACATGTCCACTATCTGCGTTGAAGAAATTTATATGGCCCTGTTTTCGTATATTTTTCTAAATTACGGCGAGAATTGTTACATTTGGGTTATTTTGGAAACCGGACAAAAATTCTAAATTAATGAGATTTATGGTTTCTTACGTTTAATTTATTATTTTTAGTGTTTTATTTGTTAATGAATCTCAAGTAATTTGGTTAGATTTTAACGTTTAATCTAAATTCAAAACTCTCACATAGAAAGTTTCGTATTTTGTCTATTACTCGGTGATTTTATCGTTAAACCAGGTAATACTGCAATGCTATTGTTTTCTGTACATTAAACAAATGAAATGCGACAATAGTGTATAAAATATAATAAAATGAGATAAGTATATAAGTATATATATATATAATATATATATATACATATATATATATATATAATATATATATAATATATATATGGAGGAACCATATATATATATATATATATATATATATATATATATATATATATATATATATATATCTGAGATGATATTTTGCTGTTCTTTAATACGGAAATCGTTCCCAAAGTAAGCCCTCGTATTTTTTTTTTAACTCAAACGCTAAAACGTTGATGAGCTACGGAGACGAGCGTGGTACCATTTAAACGAACGACCGTTTGTGCTCCAGATTCGTTTTTTTGTTTATACATAGTCACTACAATTCTCAATTCACTTTAGTCAGGAATTCAATGACTCATCCCTGCTTCTGAGCCCCTGTAAAAGGAAGCGTTTGTTGTCTTAGAGTCACGCATCATCAATATCTGCAAGAGAGAAATGGAACTTTTATGTCATGAATGCAAAATGTAGTCATCGTGACAATGCGATTTGCAGTCTCCTCTGATCCATTAGGTCGGAAAAAATAGGAGGCATTACTTTTGGAACGTCCCTCGTAGAAATCTAGCACGTTAAGCAAAAAAAAAAATACCAAATTTAATGTACACGTTATATTTTCTCCTCTTTCTTTAATTCGACCAGTCTACCATACGTGCACTCACAAAAGTACGAGAGAAATAAAAATGCCACGTGTATTTCTTACATGTTGTATTCTCTTCTTCCATCCTTTCTCTCACTAATATATATATATATATATATATATATATATATATATATATATATATATCGTATAGTATTATATACAAATAATAGTATACGATATTTCGATTGGCCATCGATACCTGGGGTTTCTCAGAACTATGTGAATCAAGCTCGCCGAGCTAAAGTATACCAAAATCTGTACACGTGGTATTCTTTAGTTCGGCGGGCTATGATTCCTTTACATCCGTGAAACCAGTTATCGATGGTCGGTCAAATTACTTTATAGTATTATATGTAATAAATATTTTGTTCTTACAAACATAATCGGGCAACTGTTGGGGGTCAATATAAAACAAAAGAATCATTTCCCTTGTATGGAATAAAAATGATCTCCTTGGTTGGAGAGTAAGAAGGGGGTCCGCCATGACAGCTGGAGACACAGACACGTCGTTTCAACTCCAAAGACGGTAGTTGCGCATCCAGTGGTTTAAAGTGTCATAATTTCCATTTAAACTTAAATAAATCCATTAATCGTTCCACATTATTGTTGCATCATTTTTACGTGAGTATTGCAGAGGTACACATTTTAAAACCTGTAACAGCAAACCAATCTGAATAATAAAACAGATAATAAATTTAGATTATAGTATTTAGAAATATCGTAACTCTAGCGTGAAGGTTTACTAATTCTTATTCAAAAAGTATCTTCTCTTGAATCTATTTTATTTCTTCTTCATCCTTTAACACGTTCTTAGCGACTTCTGTTTTAGCATTCTCGTCAGTCTGTCACATTTAAATTTGAAATACAAAATGTTCTTCAGTCTGTCAAGCGCCAATTCAAACTTTTCAATCGATCACCTATACGTTTAAAATAGCATGTCAAAAAGTATTTTCTCTTTAACCTATTTTCTTTTTTCTCCATTTTTCGACAAATTTTAGCAACTTCTTTTTTTAGCATTCCGCCAGTCTGTCACATTTAAATTTGAAATATAAAATGCTTTCAGTCTGCCAAGCTGCAATTCAAACTTTCCAATCGCTCACCTATACGTTTGAAATAGTATTTCAAAAAGCGCCCACACATCCATCTATGCGGTTATGGCTGTCGGTCCGCCTGTGCTCGGTTAACTTTAAATAAATTTCACATAAATTTAGTAGACAACTTTTCAAATACTTTGTACTGTACTGTGGCGGCACTCACTCTAGGAGGGTTGAACCGGTTTCCTTCGGAGGGAGAAGTTTCATGGGAGTATTAAATTCAAAAGCGGCCCCTAGTCGCATATATATCCACGTTAGGAGACATGACAACGTTATATATATTTGTAGCTCTTGCAAAGAGGTATCGACGTTCTCCTACATACAGCGCCTGGTACAAATACTCGTTTTGGTAATATCGATTTTGTTTGATACTCAATTCCACCAACTTTCTACGTTATCCAGGTAAAAGTTGGGTTGTTCTACCCGTAATGATTAATAGCGACTTGGGATCTCCACATGGGGAATCCTTTGATCCTCGAAGCAGGGATGGGGGTGAAGCGCGATAGCAAACGTAGCATAAAACAAGAACCGATTAGGAACAAAAGAAAAGCACGCGTGCGTCTTTCTTTTTTGTTGTTGGATATCCAGGTGCTCAGTTGTTAGGTTCCCTGCTGTTGTGAGACCCTTCTTAAATAAACACCTGTTGTTGGCCCCGCTGGGATGAAAACCCGGACTGGTCGGGTGGTCTTCGTGGGTTCTGGTCGAGTCAATGTCGTAAAATGGAGTTTGGTGACAGGACCCAGCGTGTGGGTCCACGCTTCGGGAGCAATTATAGATAACCCTGTTGTCAGTGGCGCCATATATACAAAACCGCAGCAATCTACATGCTTATCAATAGATTCTCCCCACCTTTTTCTTTTTCTTTCCTCTTCTTTCTTTGTTTTTGTCTGTCTGACTCTCTCTTTCTCTCTCTCTCTCTCTCTCTCTCTTCTTCTCTCTCTCTGCATATATGTGTGTGTACGCGCATGTGCGTATGTGTCGAAGATTAACTCATTAATGACATTAAAAAACGACAAAGCTTCAATTGTTAAAAGTAACTTCAATTTAAAACATCGCACCCTATCTCACTTTAATGTATTTATTTATTTATTTTTACAAACTGGACACCACATATCACGGCCCGAAGGCCACTCGAAGATAAATGTTAATGTCTACACGGTAGTCATTGGGAAAAAGGTGTAATCGTTAGTAGTGGAAATTTGGTATAATTAGATTATTTAAGAGGACGGTTCAATGGGAACTTGTCTACGTTGGACTTAAAGACGACATTATTGTAGTTAGATGGAAAGCAAACCAGCCGAACAGAGTTCCACAAACGGGCAGTTCTAGGAAAGAAGCTTTGTTCATGGAATCCACGTTTAAGTTTAGGTAGTGAGGAAAAGTTTTGATAGTGATTTGGCTAGACGAGTGTTTCTGTGAGAGATTGGCAAAGGGGCATAGATTGGAGCTCAGTCGAGCACTTTCCATGAGAATAACCATAGGGACTGTTTCAGATGACCCCCAGTGAAATGCACAAACATTTATTATTATTATTATTATTATTATTATTATTATTATTATTATTATTATTATTATTATTACTAATAATAATAATAATAATAATAATAATAATAAACGTCTGAAATATTAAGAAACCCCTTGAATGCGGAGAATAATACATATGAACTACATGCGTGATGCAGACAAACTGCTGCAGATGCAAAACATGAAAAAGCGTTACTGAGAACGGAGAACACTGAAGCGGTATATCTGCAAATTCTACATTCCCATTATCCATCCCTTCCCATTGTCACATCACCGCCCCCCCCCCCAAAAAAAAGTGTGATACCAAATAGCCGAGAATAGGAGCGAGTGCTGACCAAACCTCCACTGGATAAGCGCGAAGAGAACTAGGACCTTGGGGAGGCTTAGTGCCACTCAAATTCCAGTATAGACCAATGGCCGCTGCCAGCGCGAAATCAATTGTGAGAGGATGTTGAGATAACGCAAATTTACTTGCAAATGCTATCGAAGGAGGTGCTGGACGTCTGGGGGAGACTTGTTGTCACTCGGCTTCCAGGGAACACCGCAGGTTTTCAATTGGAGATCTTTTATGACCTGTGTGAACGCTCCATATGAATAATAACGGAGATTCCGTATTTGTCTTTCTCATGCTAAAATTATACTATTACTTCTATTGATGCTCTGCATAATTTACTCTACTATTTCAGACTATTGTACTATCTTTTAGTGCACCAGTGTAATAATCGCTCAATCCTAATAAGATTATATCTCAGGCATGTCTTTCTCTGTTGGAGAGTAGTGTACTAAATGCCCGTTACAACTTCTCTCTTCCCACTGATTTTCTAATCTACATATTTTCTAATCTATATATCTATAAAAGTGAAATTGTCTGTCTGTCTGTCTGTCTGTCTGTATGTATGTATGTATTATGTATGTGTGTCTCTGTGTGCACATTTCCTTTCCAAACTACTCTGTCAATTTTCAGTCTACAGACTCGAGTTTGGCTGTCAAGGGATCAACGTTCAACGATTTGACCTTTGAAAACTCTATCAAACTTTTTGGTCTAAACATCTGAAATTTTAGATGTAGGTTACTTGGACATAGATCAAACTTTTTTAATTTGATTTAAGCCCAAAACAATTAATATTAAGTGTTCAAACTTGGAGTCAAAATTTTTTAAAAATTGACCTCTGCGGTCTCTACCAAATTACTCGGCCAGTTTTTGGTCTAAACATTTGAAATTTTACATAAAGTATATTCAGACATACGGCAAGCTTTTTAATCGTTTTTTTTTTTTTTTTGCCGAAGAATTTCACTGCCAAGGGGTAAAAGTTCCAAATGTTCACGGGTTCGATTCTGTCTTCCTACTACCACTTTTTTCTTTTTTTGGTCACCTACAAACACCCGGGCAACGCCGGGCAACGCCAGGCAACGCCGGGCAACGCCGGGCACCCAGGCTAGTTTCATATTAAATCTTTCTTACCTATCTCTCGATATTTTAGTTTATGACACCCAAGTCATTGTATTTAAACTTTGGAAATCACTACTTTATATTAGGTATATGATATTATCCAGTAAGGAATTGGCTCTCCAATAATCAATACGAATTCACCTCACCAGTCATGCAAAACCACACATGTTTACAGGTGCTTTTAAAAAATGTTTCATTTTGAACAAGTCTGTGTCATCTTCATTACGCCCTTACGATAAACAACATTGAACATTAATGGCTATCATCGACATCATAGTCCTAACCAATAGCCGAGGTTTCAGACTACATTGATATAATGTTTTGCGGTCACACCGTCAGATTTTATTGATATTGAGACAATTTCGCGATTATGCTATCACTGCTCCATTCTTCCATGTCCAAAGTTTACGTATGTCGAAAAACAACATCAACAACGTGTCCTTTGTCGTAAATTTTATGCAACAACCATAGAGCATGGCATAAAATACCCAACAGATTTCACCCGCCAAACGTCACACCTATTCTGGTAAGTTCATTTTGTTTCAACTCGTATCCTGTTCGCAAAAAAAAAAGACAAAAAAATAAATAATAAAAAAATATCGACATAAACCATAAAAAAAAACAGATGCTTAGCGTATGCTGGCCGACCCACATAGATATCGATGTTCCGACATACTTGCCTTTTGTTTTCTGATGCTTTTCCTATCCGTGGTGGCCTTTCTGTTCTTGCTTTAGCGGTTTTGTTCTTTTGGGTTTTTTTTTTTTTATGTCGATATTCTTTTCAGCCACCTCCTCCCTCCCTCCCTCTCTATTGCTGCCAAAGACTTTCGCCGTCATTGAAGCATAAAGAAAACAAAACAAAAAGACGAGGCCGCCGCATACCAGCTGGCCTCGTGCAGAGCGTCGAATCAACCATTATCATTCGCTCGTTAAACTCCCGACAACCCGGAAGCGCGGCCAATTCGCCGTTCTTTCAGCGACCAGTTAAGCTTAAAGCTAAGGCCAAAACTGTTACCAAATATTCTACCTGCATCAAGTTTTTTATTTAATGGTCCGTAAAAGGCAGGCTTCGTTCACTTATTATTTATATTAGGGCACTACGTGTAAATTCCAGAGTGATACCTGCATCAATACGTATATTATACTATCTATATAAATAAAACAGTAGATGTATTTGTGTATGCCTGTCTATATGTAAATATTTAACTGATAAACTCTTAAACTACTGGTTATTAACATTAAATTAACAGGAACTAGTAATCAAGGATTGTTTATAATGAGTAAGGTTTTTGTTTGGATGGGTGAATAATGCGTTTAGAAATATGTCGGCAAGTTGCAATGCAAAATGTTCTTTTCAATTTGCCTATATTATTCTATTACTTTTGCACATGCGCAAATTCATTCATAGTTTGAATTACTTTAATTTTAATTCTTTCTTCTATATCTGTTGAGAGCTTAATCGGAAGGGAACGCGACTGAAGCACTAAATGTTTTGGCTTCGATTCTAACTGATAGCATCCAAGTCATTAAAAAAACTTTTGAAATCAGTATTATGCATAAGGTAAAATATAATATTCAATAGAAAATTGGCTCTGTAATAATAAATGTAAAGTCTGCATGAATTAGAATATATTTAAGCGTGTTTTATGACCAGGCAAGACTGGGCGCTCCGCTAGTTTTAAATAAAGAAAGAACAAACATACCTATTTAATTTCTTTAAAGAATATTTCGTAGGCAATAATCTGTATATTAATACGATAGCGTGTGTTATTTATTTTGTGTGTGACGCTTACATCTGAGTGACTGTGGTTTAATTGTTTAGGGACTTCCATTTCCTGTAAGAAATAATTTAACCATGAATTCTTGATAAGTTCTGATTTCGGTTTCGAATATAGCTGATGGTTCTCCAGTAAAGTATTTTTTTATAAATAATTTTATCAAGAATTCTTCATAAGCTTTTGTTTCGACTATAGCAGAACGAACTCAATGTATATATATATATATATATATATATATATATATATATATATCATAAGTTTTGGTTTCGGTTTCGATTCAAGCTGATACCCCTAAGTCATATGGATATATATTTTTATTTGTGAAATCGCAAAAAAAAAAAATGATAGAACATTAACTCTATAATAATATATACGAAATCTGCATGAATTAAAATATCATATTTAAGCGTACTTTACAACCAGGCTACACCGGGCGTCCCTACTAGCTTAGATGAATACATTTGTAGTTTTAACAAAAGAGCTAGAATAATATCAGGGCATTTTCATTTACGCTGAACATCCACAGAATACCAACATCAATATATTACATAGGAAAGAGTCTGTGTGGAATTTCCACAGGTCCTGCTAGTAATTTTTATTACAGAAGAAGGAAGTGTCATCTTTTGCCATAGTATTGATCTGCACAGATATTAATTGCTTCTAAATAAAAAATAGTATTATTACTAGCGGTGGTGTTACTTCCTGGTCATAAAATACACTTAAATATATTTCGATTCATGCAGATTTCGTATTTATTATTACAGAGCCAATTCTTTACTGAATAATAAACTGTACCTAAGATATAGGAGTGATTTCAAAAGTTTCGGATAAATGACTTGGTTGTCATAAACTAAAATCGAAACCAAAACATTTAACGCTCTATCTGCGTCCTCTACCGATGTATCTATCGGGAGATAAGAAAGGAAGGTTCAATATTAAATTATTTGAAAAAAAAAAGAATTGAATTTGGGCATGCGCAGAAAGGAATATATGCATGTCGGCAAATTAAAATGAATAGTTTGCATTTTAACTTGACGAAATTTCTGCACGAAACATCCAAACAAAGATTTTTCTCGTTATAAACCATCATGGTGTAAGATTACTATTTCCTGTTAATTTCAGTGTTAGTTGACCAGTAGATTAAGGGTTAATCTGTTAAATATTTTTACACAGACACACATACATACATACATACATACATACATACATACATATATATTTATATAGAGTGTAGCAATTTAAAACATTTTAAAACAGTAAATATTCTCCCTCTTAGCATCTTAACAATACTTGTCAGCTAAATATTCTTCAGATCATTAAAACGAATATCTTCAATTTGAAATGTATTTGTTTTGAAATGCATTTATTTTTAAATGTATTTATTTTGAAATGTATTTGTCTTGAAATGCATTTATTTTGAAATGCATTTATTTTGAAATGTATTTATTTTGAAATGTATTTGTTTTGAAATGCATTTATTTTGAAATGTATTTGTTTTGAAATGTATTTGTTTTGAAATGAATTTGTTTTGAAATGTATTTGTTTTGAAATGTATTTGTTTGGAAATGCATTTATTTTGAAATGTATTTGTTTTGAAATGTATTTGTTTTTAAATGTATTTATTTTGAAATGTATTTGTTTTGAAATGCATTTATTTTGAAATGTATTTGTTTTGAAATGTATTTGTTTTGAAATGAATTTGTTTTGAAATGAATTTGTTTTGAAATGTATTTGTTTTGAAATGTATTTGTTTTGAAATGCATTTATTTTGAAATGTATTTGTTTTGAAATGTATTTGTTTTGAAATGTATTTATTTTGAAATGTATTTGTTTTGAAATGCATTTATTTTGAAATGTATTTGTTTTGAAATGTATTTGTTTTGAAATGAATTTGTTTTGAAATGTATTTGTTTTGAAATGTATTTGTTTTGAAATGCATTTATTTTGAAATGTATTTGTTTTGAAATGTATTTGTTTTGAAATGTATTTATTTTGAAATGTATTTGTTTTGAAATGCATTTATTTTGAAATGTATTTATTTTGAAATGTATTTGTTTTGAAATGTATTTATTTTGAATAAATTTTGAATAAATTTTCAGTGTAAATGTAATACGCTCTTAGAAGGCCGGAAATTATATCTGCCGAAACATAGAAATATAAATAACACACACACACACATACACACACATACACACACACACATATATATATATACTTTTTTACATAGGCATCACCACTTATCAAGGCCAAGAGGCCAATCGAGGATAAAGGTTAAGAGTGTACAGTAGAAATTGGACAATATAGTAATCGTTAGTAATGGAAATTCGGTAAATTTGTTAACTTATATGGAACGGCTCATCAAAAACTTGTTTACGTTAGACTTGAAAATAACCATATTGTAGTTAGCTGGAAAGCAGGAAAACGGAAGACAATTCCATAGGTGTGCAGTTCTAAGAAAGACGCTTTGGTTATGGAATCTACGTTTAGGTTTAGGCACAGATAAAGACTGGAGTAAATTCTTGATAATGTTTTCTGCTAGACGGGTGGTTTTTGTGAAAGTTTAGCGATGGGGGGGCATAGATTGGAGCTCAGCCGAGATCTTTTCATGAAAATCACGATTAAGCAGAGACAAACTCGCAATATCTCTTCTGTGAGAAAGAGGTTGCAGGGAAGAGAAAAGGACATCCCCTACGAAGCTATGAAGTCTATTTTGAACTCTATCAAGGCAAGATAAGTCCTTTCTAGCAGCTCCTGCCCAAATGTGGCAACAGTACTCCATTCAAGGACGTACCTAGCTCTTATATAGATAGAGAATTGCATTAGCAGTGAGATATCTACTGGATCGATAGGAGGATCCCACCATTTTTCCAGCGGCCTTGGCTACGGTGTTAATGTATGGGTTCCATTTAAGATCAGGAGTAAAGGTCAAACCCAGAAGCTTCTCAAAACATGAGGTCTCCCCAAGACGAGAGTCATTCATTTCAATTGATGCCAGATGGGGATCAGAGCGTTGATGATATAAAGATAAAAGCTTGGTTTTAGATGCATTAAAAGTAAGAAGTAACCTCTTTCCCCATTGTACCACTTTCTCAACATCAGGGGAGAGAGAATCAAAGAGAATTTGGTCGCTTACGGTCTTAGATGTGCTACCATAGACAGTAGTGTCATCAGCATAAATATCTAAGAATGGTGTAAGGATGTGATTTGCAAGATCATTAATGTAAATCAGGAAGAGAGTTGGGCCCAGGATGGACCCCTGAGTGACTCCAACATTAATACTGAGAGCTTCTGATTTCTGCCCATCAACCACTACTCTTATGAACCTATCAGACAGAAATGATTTAATAATTAAGAAGACATTTCCAGCTATACCGTAGCTGGAGATCTTATGAAGTAAACCTTTGTGCCATACTCTAGCAAAGGCCTTTGATATGTCACGAGCAATTGCCCTAGAAAGGTAGCCTCCGTCGAGAGATTCGCTAATCCTATGAGATATAACTGTAAGCATATCTGCTGTAGATCTAGCAGAACGGAAACCATATTGCATGTCACTAAGAAGGTTATTTTTGGTGATATGGCTGTCTACTTCTTTATTTAACACAGATTCCAGCAACTTGCTCATGACGCACAGGAAACTTATTGGCCTGTACTGAGAGGGAGATGAGCGATCACCTGAATCCTTAATACAAGGCATACTGATGAGATTTACCAGTACTTGAGCTGAGATCGAAACCAAAACCTAATGACAGTGAGTCAAATACGATAACCATTCTACCAGCTTCATACGATCTTAAAAAGTTTTTGCAAACGTACTTATTCTTAACATAAGTAATCAAACAAATAAAAAAAATACTTTTATACACACACACACACACACACACACACATATATATATATATATATATATATATATATATATATATACATACATACATACATTGACACACCGGTTCTCGCTAGATCACCGAAGTTAAGCGACATTGAGCCTGGCTAGTACCAGATGGGTGATGGCACTGTTTGTGCTCTCCGCTCACCTCGGAATTCTTTCCAGTAGTCCTGTACCTCAACTTGCCACTTGTATGCAACCATGTTGACTACGGAGGAGCGTGGTTGGGGGACTGCGCAACTCTTGCAAGACAAATTTCACGCGCAGGCACCTGTACAGTAGATATCCATACTCTGTCAAGACTGAAGGAAGCCACAACATATATATATATATTTTATATATATATATATATATATATATATATATATATATATATATATATATATATATACACACAAGTCACTTTGTGTGTGTATAGGTAAGTTTCTTTCTCATAGGTTGTGAAACAGCTGAGCTTATCTTTTGAACATTTCGCACAAGATAATTTATATTTCTGGTAGTGTTGTTGTAAAGAAAATCATCCGATAAGAATCGAAAATCGAAAAAACAAAAAATCTTATCAATAGGTTTTCTTCTCTTATAAATAAAAGAAATTTTACAAGGGAATATTTTACCTTACACCAATGTAACCTTGGTCGGTGTAACGTAAAATCTTCACCTGTGAAAATTCTTCACATTCATCTATTAGAGAAAAAAGACTATTTTTAAGATTGTCAAGCTCAAATATTAGCTGACGTGATATAGTAAACAAACATAGACGGAATTTGATGAACGATATTATCATTATTGCTATTATTGTCATTTTATTTATTTTTTTTTTTCGAATGAGTTCACCGGGCAAATTATTCCTAGTAATATGTAATATTCAATAGATGAATAAGTAGATAACACTACATACGTAATTTGCATAAATTAAAATGTTTAAGCGTAATGTACGACCGGGTAACGCCGGACGTTCAGCTAGTGCATATATATATATATATATATATATATATATACGTGTGTGTGTGTGTGCGTGTGGAAATCAACTTTATTTTCTTACAATGCATAACAATCCTTATTTGAGAAGTTCAATGTAATTACAAAGCAATATAGTGAATGAATGCCAAAAGTCTATATTTCAAAGTTCATGATGTTGACCATCTTATAATTTATTCCTTTAATTCAGTTGGCATTTGCAATTCTTGACCGTATCTGTTTCGTAGCATAAAATCATTCACTTAATTATTATATCAATTAGTGAATTTCAAATAGCGTAATGTAAACATATTATAAGGTATTTACAGTTCTCTTCTAATTTAAGGATTTTCTTTTGATGGATTGATTGTTGCTATTTCTTCTGATGAGTTATGCTCAAAATAGACTCAGTAATTGATATGATAATTAAGTGATTGATTTTGCGCTACGAAACAGATACTGTCAAGAATTGTGAATGCTAACTAAATTAAAAGAATAAATTATAAGATGGTCAACATCACGAACTTTGGAATATAGACTTTTGTCATTCATTCACTATATATATATATATATATATATATATATATATATATATATATATATATATATATATTAATGAAGTCAAAAGGATGTAGTGTTTACCTGATATATGCAATGGTAAACTTCTAACCAATATAAATAAAAGTATTTATATATAGAAAATTTAATCCCAACCGAATAAAAAAGCTCAATAGCGCAATAGAGAGTCGAGCTTATTAAAAGAGAAAGAAAATTAAAACTGTAAGTTGAACTTTGCAATCATAATTTATTGTTCGACTGAATACTCCAAAAAAAAAATTTACAATTTGCACGATTTGTTTATATATATATATATATATATATATATATATATATATATATATATATATATATATATATATATATATATGTACATGTATATATATGTGTGTGTGTACATGTATATATATATATATATAGTAATTTATAAAATATATATATGGCGATTAAGCTACACTGAATATTCGGCGTTTCATCCCCTCTAGGACACCTCAGGCTGAGGAGTCCCGGAGGGGATGAAACGCCATATATATTTTATAAATTACTAACTAGCTCTACCTACGTATTGAGCACTTTTGAAGTAAATACTTTAAGTTTACGCATAACTCTATACTTTCGTATATTAATTTTATGTGAGTAAATTAAGTAGTTATATACATATATATATATATATATATATATATATATATATATATATATATATATATATATATATATATATATATATATATATATTACATATCCAACATTTTTTCACTTCTTCTTATATTTGGCCATTTATGACTATAATAAATTGCGCTTTTACTTAATGTCTTAACTAGCAAATTCTAGCATGGCTACAAATATAATTTGCTGATTTCTTTATGTCCTCTGATGAGAAGAATAAAAAGAATAACATTCTTTGAAACCCCGCGGAATAAGGACTTTGTTTGGAGTATTCAGTCGAACAATAAAATTTGATTGTAAAGTTCAACTTACAGTTTTAATGTTCTTTCTCTTATATATATATATATATATATATATATATATATATATATATATATATATATATATATCGTAACATTATCTCAATCCATAGTAAGTTAGGTAAACCAGAGCTTATATGAGTCAGTGTAGGGGACTTTAAAGTGTGCCTCCTATTCGTTGAAAAATTTGACCCTTTGCTTTTGAATCATCGACTATAAGTATGAACCATCTGTTTAGTCAATTATAGTATAATATATGTAATAATAGTAATACTACACTTAATCTCACTCTGTGCAGACTTAATCCTTCTCAACTGATGCGCTTATTGCCAGAGTGCCATTTTTTTTTTTTTTTTTTTTTTTTGCTGGATTTTCCACATATTAAAAACCGACCCTTTGTTTAACTGCGCGTCTTCGTAAGGAAGCAAATAATTAGGGACAGTGGTTAAGTACCCGTCACATTTGACAAGCAAACGCACCCACGTCTCTCACATTAGGATATGTATTCGTTTTGTCTTGTATGTGCGAGTGTTATTTATTTATTTATTTTGCAAGCAGACCTTTAAGATTGTTCTTTTTTGTACAATCCGACACTGTAATCAAACAATGAGCCCTACTAAAAAGACAGTGTCCAGAGATTAGTTGTGGGTAATAGAGTGAGAGAGGGTGGGTGGGAGAGAAAGAAAGTGTCACTGGGAGTGAGAGAGAATACGGGCCATTGAATGTTCACGCTACTATGGAGACGGCAGCCAGCCACCTGTGAGATATCTGAACCCGCTTTCGTTTAGCTTTCATTGGAAGAGGTTTAAAAAAACGGCGTAAACCTGCTGTTGTTAAAAGATACGCACTCAAATGTGTTAATCCCATGCGAAATCAATCACACGCACATATATATATATATATATATATATATATATATATATATATATATATATATATATATATATATATATATATATATATATATGCATATATACACACACAGGCTAACAATATTTATCGATCTTATATCTATATATCTATTCTTTTTATCTATGTAATCTATAAATATAAAAGCGAAAATGTGTGTGTGTATGTATGTATAATGTATGTTCGCTTTTTGTGTATGTCCGCGAAAGGCTTTTTTCCCAGACCGTCTGGGTAGGCTCGCTCATACTTAAAACTTTTTATATCGCGTCTAAATAATAATAACTACGACTTAACAACGGGGGTCGCGTGTGTATTTAATTAGCCCGAATTTTATCAGCTCGTCGCGTCTTCGAAAAGTGAAAGCGAATGATCTGGCTTGCAGCGCAAAATTAGGTGGAGACATTACACCACTTCCTCGCACTTGTTATTTTCGCTTCATAAACCTTTATATAACGGCCTTATTAATTCCTCTCACTCGTGGCCGAGATGGTTAGGTGACTGGCTTTTTCCCCCTTTTTTCCACCTTCACGTCAAGACTTCGGGGTTTAATCCTACCTACCTACTAAAACTTTTTTAAGGTTTTTTTTACACACACACACACACACACCCAAACAGCCGGGTAACGCCTTGTAACCCCCGCTAGTATTATATAAAAGGAATACTGTGTGTGTGCGTGTGTAAGAAAGAGAAAGAGAGAGAGAGAAAGAGAAACTCTGCAATAACTGGGCCGATTTTTATGGAACATAAAGGTATTTTCTTTATTTCACAGTGTCCTTAGATAGATTTTGTATCGGTATGTCTTCGATAACTATCAATAATAGATGAACTAAAATATATGATGAAAGAAGAACTAGGCGAATTTGATCAAAGTAATCTCCTTATACAGTCTAATATCACAAGTGCATTTGAGAATTTTATTTACCACACAAGCAGAAAGGCCCGGCATATAAAATCAACAGTAAGTTCTTAGCTATGACAGGGTTCGGTTCGAAATGAATGTTTCTGTTTAAAGCATAATTGAACCATGATACTTGACGTCTGCATTTTAAACTTTAATTCAAGCCATTGTAAAAAATAACTTTATAAAATTAACAGTCGGTTCTCTACAGTTCAGTGTAGATGACAATAAAAACATTGGAGCGTTAAACATTTGCTGATCGTTATGAATTGCTGGGAAAAATCAGGTCTCCCTGCTAATATATATATATATATATATATATATATATATAATTATTCATTTATACCTACAAACACTAGCATTTCATGCTTACGCAATCATCGCTGTAGGGTAAAAATTCGTGCTTGGCATGAGATTCGAACATAGCCACGAAGCCACCTTTTGCTCAATTTGTTGAGCCTCTACTTCAGGGCATAAAAAATTTCAGCATACTTCTTCACATATATATACACACATAAACCCACACACACACACATATATATATATATATATAATTATCCAATAACACGTGTTTCGTCGTTAACTACTCATCAGAGTGGCTGCATCTAGCGAGATTCGAAATCGAGACCCAATTGTAAGGAGCCTAAACTCTTACCGCTTGTCTATCCTGCACGCCTTTTTTGGATGTATCGCGATTTACTTAGATGTTATTTGTTTTTGTTTTAATTCAATTATTTACGAAAGTGCATTTTTACCTAAATGTGGGTTGGGAATAATTTTCCCTTTAACTAATTTGGTATCCCCATATGGGGAGCGGTATATATAAATTGTTTTTAAAATATCAAAAATCAACTGACACGCGTTTTCGTCATCAGAGGGGCTGAATCTAGCGAGATTCGAAATCGGAAACCCGAATGCACTTTCGTAAATAATTGAATTTATTCGAAACGTATCGCAAAAACAAAAACAAATAACATCAAAGTAAATCGCGATATATCCTGAACAGTCGTGCTGGATAGACGAGCTGTAAGAGTGTAGGTTCCTTACCGCGGGGTCCTGATTTCGAATCTCGCTATTGCGTCCAATATAATATAATAATAAGTACGAAATCTGTATTAATCAAAATATCATATTGAAGCATATTTTTCGACTAGGCAATGTCAGGCGGCCTTCTAGTATATATATATATATATATATATATATATATATATATATATATGTGTGTGTGTGTGTGATCAAGAGTTAATCAAATAATGAAAAATGCTTTAAAAGGAAACTTATCAAGCTAAACATGTGAATGTGGTATGAAACATATAAAGAAAGTGATTAACAAGATAAGACATAAATTTGTGTATATATTGTTTTTTGTCAGTTCAATAAGGAGAAGTAACATAGTACTAAAGAGCATTTATAATACCTTATATTCCTTATTGAACCTACAAATATATTCATATGCACTAATATATGTATTTTTTTTATTTCTATTAATTTCTTTATATATATATATATATATATATATATATATATATATATATATATATATCATTCAACCACGCTAGTGGTTGAATATATGCTTAAGTCCGAAATTGAATGAATCGAGACACATTCAAACCCCCACCACTAATTCCGTTCGCAACCAAATTTCAAACAGGTTATATAGTTGGATAGAACACCGCATTAGCTACATTTTGAAAAAAATTTCGAAAATTGGTTCAGTAGAAAAAAAGTTACAACAAAATATGTGGGTTCACAAACAGGAGAGTAAGTACATAAGTGACTAACGCTTTTTTTTATTTTGCATAACTTTTTTTTTGTATATAAATATTTTTTACTGCGATTTTGCAAATATGACATGTTAGCGTAACGGTTAGAGTACCGGGGGTTGGTGGAAAGATTTTAGGTTCAATCTCGTGTATCGTTTTTTTTATAATTAAAAAACCGAACTTTTTTTAATAACTAATTTTTTTAACTCTCCTTATGATTTTATAGCGAAAAATGGTGAATTTATCGATTAAAAATATTACTGAATTCTCTGATATACATATTCTTTGAATGAACTCAAATTTTTCGTTATCACATTTGATGAAAAATGTAGTCATTACCCCTAACAGCCTTGCCTCCTGCGAAAGTTTCAATTTCTGTCCACTCAGAAAAAGGTCACCAAGTTGGCAATTCCTTTTATATGTAAACAAGACCATTTCTGTTTTACGGCTACTGAATTCTAATTCATTTCGATTAGACCATTTATTAGGAATATTTAATGCCATTTTGGCAATGCGTCTGACCAATGATGCTTTTGAACCCGCGACCAGCACTGCGATGTCATCAGCATCAGCCTGGGCATAAATATTCCTATTTTTAAACTCCTTTAAAAGAGGATTCAGCATACAATTCCATAGTAAAGGTGATAAAATCCCACTTTGGGGTTTTCATTTAACTACTTCCCTTTTAACAGTTGCCCTCAGTAGTTCTACTTGAACTGTTCTGTGCCTCACCATATACTCAATCCATCGGATGAGTACTGGTGGCACATTGAGGTCTCGTAGCGACTTGAACATACTACTGAAGGATATGTTGTCAAAAGCTCCAACGATATCTAAAAAGACACCGAGTGCCATCTTTTTTTGTTAGTTTACGCTCTATACAGATCACGAATTCATGAACCGCAGTCTCGGTAGAGACCCTGGCTCGGAACTACTGTGATTGAATGATAAATATTGCATAAATGTGTGTTTGAGAGCTAATTTTTTTTTGACAATTATTAATAAATATTATAAATTTATATATTAATACAATAGCAATGCTTGGAAAAATTATGAATTATATGGAAAAATGCGCGCATGAAAAGTAATAGTCTTAAGATTTTATTAAACCTGGAAAAGTAAAGAACAAGATATTCTAGTAAAGTAAAAAATAAGCATTTTTTAGGCTTAAAATATTGCAGCTAAAAATAAAATTTGAATTTTATAATTTACATAAAAATTAATAATTTTATTATATCATAATTAGGATCATTTAATTCATTTTTATGTGAATTATAAAATTATTAATTCCATCTACTAACTAACTAACTAATGAATTAATTTTATTCAAACAATTTTCACTACATAAATATATGCAAATAATAGGGGGGGAGTTCAATCCAGCGATTGACACCCTTTCTAACTCAACAATAGACAACAACATATGCAAATAATAAATAAAATATTCATCAATATTCAAATTTTATTTTTAGCTGCAATATTTTAAGTCTAAAAAATTCTTATTTTTTACTTTACTAGAATATCTTGTTCTTTACTTTTCCAGGTTTAATAAAATCTTAAGAATATTACTTTTCATGCGCGCATTTTTCCATATAATATTAAATATTATTGTTGAGACGAGTGATCGAAATCGGAATCGGGAATCGGAAAAATCAAAACTTTTGGAAGTATCGGAATCAGAAAAGTATAGTTTAATTTCCGATTCGAACCGATTCTTTTAAAAAAAAAAAATTTGTTTGTTTGTTTAAAATAAAAAAATAAAACAAACACAAATTGTGTTTTTATTAAAAGTTATTCATTTACAACATAAGAATGAGAAGGGTCACAGAATGGGTTATAAATCTCATTTACAGATTTAACATTGATTCACAGTTTATTTTATTTTATTTATTGATCATTTATCGAGAGGTAACTTGCCTATTCCCTTTGCAAACTTTTCGCATCTATTCGCTAAATATTTATATGCCTCCATTCGAGGGAGTTCCTTTTATTGGTAAAAGGTTTTAAATGCTCTGGACGGGAGTTTTAAATTTCGTTGGCACCAGCTGTACATTGGCGGTGTCTGCCATCGGCTTCTTCTGAAATAATTTCAGTTTTATGGCACTTCTTCTTGGGCGCAAGTGAAAAATATAGATGTAAATCTCCGACGAGTTCATCAAAATCTTTGATAAAGTACATAAAGAGAAAACATTCTGAAGATTTTCTTAACTGAGAAGGAAGTTATATCTACATTTAAACTTCCCCCCCAAAAAGAATGGGATTGGGACATTTATTACTGTAATTAACAGAAAAATAAAAGAAATGATGAACAAACATCCAACAAATAAATACTAAAGGCAAGACTCTTCTACATACCTGAATAAATTTATTTGTGTTTAGACATCATTTAAAGTGTGATTTTGGTTTAAAACAAACTTAGTGTCTCCTCTTTTTGTTAAAAATTAAAAAATGCCTGCCCAATAACCCCGGCAGAAGGACGATTTACAACCGCTCAAAATTGAAAATTAAGCAAACGTTTATAGAAACACATAAATAAATATGAACAATCGATCGAAAATGTTATGCTGCACATGTATTTTGTTTAATTTTCGATTTTTGAGCGATTGAGTAAGAATGGGCCAGAAATGAGTATCGTTTTACGTTAATTTTATGTGCGAAACAGTTTTCTCACGCGAAAATTTAAAATAATTGTATTTTTTTAATTTTCTTTTCGCCACATAATCATTTAAAAATGTAGAATACCATTTGGGGGGAAATGATTTAGCTAAAGGGATGAATATATTTGTTGCTTTTATTATTATTAACAGTAGTAGTAGGAGGAGGAGGAGGAAGAGGAGAAGGAGGAGGAGGAGTATCTGTAATTTTTTCTTTTGCAGTAACACAAATCAATCATATAATCGACCAAATGCGTATAATTGTGAGAAAAAAAAATGAATTTTTTTCAAAGAGGGAAGGTTAATAGTTAATAGAAATCATTCCTAATTTTAAGAATGCCTTTCTAAATAGTACGTTATTACGTAGAAACGCATTCTTGACATGGGACGGTTTTTTTTTACTATTCTCTCTCTCTCTCTCTCTCTCTCTCTCTCTCTCTCTCTCTCTCTCTCTCTCTCTCTCTCTCTCTCTCCCTCACTGTTTTCTTATTTTGAATATCAATAGTCGGGTAATTCTTTTTTGGGACCCTAACATGCCAGATTTCAATCCGCTATTTTGGTTCGCCAAAAAGTGTGCCAATGCGCCAAATTTCATTTTGTTATAAAAACAAATTTCTACAGAAAAAAACAACTTATTTTTACATTTTAATCTAGCGAATAAACATAAAATTACAGATGCAAAACCACGTTTATTATTTTTTTTTAATCCAACAACGGAGCTGAAATCGATGCTTTGCTTCTAAACAACATTGACTTTTTTCATAAATCGCTGTATGGCGTACCAGAAAAATATTTTTCTAATGAATACTAGTGAATAAAATTAATTTTCACAAGAATCTTTATGCATTTATAAATATAAAATTACGTTTGAAAAAACACGTTTATTATTTTTTTAAAATCCAACTCATATTCTAATACACCTAAAAAAACACGACTCTTTTAGGCGATTATATGTAAACAGGTTGAAAAATGTAGTGATAAAATAAAATAAAACATCAAACAATCAATTCCGTATATAAATTTAACGCAAAATGATCGCATCTTACTGATCAGACAATGTTTTAAGGAGATGTAACCAACTTTATATTTGTTTTAAATCTTGGGAATGTTAATGATCTAAATCAAACAATTGGGTGGTAATACGAAAATTAAAACGATTACATGTGATTTTATGATTTTGCTGATCCGACTTAAAATTAGTGGTAAATATTACTTAACTGCTTACAAAGTTAAAATGTACCGGAAATGGGATCATTTTACATTATATTTATATGCGCAACTGAACAACTAAACCCCCATTCTAAATTCTAAAATGACGTTTTACTGCGTTTACGCATAAGCGCCTAAAAAGTAGAATTTCATATGTTTGGGGTATTTTAAATGTAAATAAAAGTTTGCTGTTTTCTTAGTTAAAAAATTCCAAATGTTTGCCCTTCACATATTCTATCCAAGGTTTTGATAAACTTGTGAGATTTACATCTTTATTTTTCACCTGTGCCAAAACCAAATAAAATTTAAGGAAACATGAAATATTTCAGGAGATGTGGTTATCAAACAACACCAAGGTCAAAGCCGCGCCAAAAGGAAAGGTTTAAGCATTTCAAATATTTTAATATTAAAGTGTGAAGTCTTTAATAGGAACCATATAGCCATTTATCAAATAGGCGCGAAACGCTTTTTAAAATCTGTGATATTTAATAGGCAAATGAACTCTGAAATATTTACTATGCCTACCATAAAAACTAAGAACAAATAAAATTAGGCTTCGAGAGTCAATGCTACATTTGGGAATGTAGTAAATTTAAGGTGCAGAGCTTCTTCATCGTTACGTTAAAAGGGAACATTCGAAATAAACAGAGCAAAAAAGAGCAATTGTCTGCCAAACAAATTAAAGATTATCTCTTACAATGTGATTTTATTATCTGCATTAAACTATGTAGCACAATATATATTTCTGAATGTTTATTAGTACTTATTAATTTATCTCATTTAGGTGAGTTCTATTTTTTTTTAATATAATAAATACTATTTTCATTAAAAATGTTAATAAGCTCATATTTGCTGTGTATTATTAGATTTTTGTTCCCCAAAAACTAAATTTTTGCGTTATTCAGAAAAATATAAGCTTTATTAAAACATTTGCTGATTCAATATGTCTCATTCCGTCGAATTTCCACGGGTCTTGCTAGTTATGTAATAATAGTTATGTAATAATTTGAGACCATAATTTCTGTAAAAACACAGAATGTCCAGGACTTTTTTGGAACAGTTTATGTCCTTACATTTGCTGAACTATGCATGGTAGCAAGATGGAACTGGTACCTCTTAAAGGGTAAATTCATTGTTATTTATAACGAGCTGAGAAGTCCGACCTTACCTGGGATTGAATGATAATTAATAAGTGTTCGCCATTTTCAATACTTTTCTTCACATCAAAATCGGTGAAATCGCATCTTTTTCAATCAAATCGATTGATTACATGCTCTGATCCATGACCCACCGCGATGCACTAGGGGGGGGACTTCACATTCCTCCTCACAGTGACTTAGTCTACATTGCACTGTGTTGATTTTACGAAATTAGTTTTATATTCGTTTTATATAATGGCTTGAATTAAAGTTTAAAATGCAAAAGTACAGCATCATGGTTAAAACATTAATTTCGAACACGCACTTGCCGTATCAAAGAACTTGCTGTTGATTTTATACGCTGGTCCTTTCTGCTTTTGCGGTGATAAAACTTCTCCAATACACTTCTGATGTGAGGCTATACAAAAGTGTTAACTCTGGTCAAAATCGTACTGTTCCTTCTTTAATCCGATTTTTTCGATTACCGATTTTTCAACTTATCGGAGGCATTCCGATAGAAAACCTACCTAACAACACTTTCAAGTAAATAAAGTACATTCATGTAAAGTTTCAAAACAATAGCCGTTTCGGAGTTCATATGAAACGAACTATCACACACAGACAAAGGATAAGTAAAGATGCTAATAATAATTTGTTCATATTTTTAAAGATCTAATAATCAGGGAAAAAAACGATTTTTTTTTGTTTCGTCCTTAAATTTGCAAAAGTTTAACTGTACACGCTTGTTCAAAGCGCTTTTCAATTAACATTACGAAAACAAGCTAAATCCATTAAGTTATTTGTAAGTAGCAAGGAGACCTGACGTTGTCTGGGATTGAATAAGGCTCAAGGAATGTTTCACATTCGATACTATCACTCTAATCGAAATTACTACACGTTCCTTTCTTACGCCATTACAAAAATTCCAAAATTCGTGAAGTTATCTATAACTAGTTGGAAGACCCGACATTGCCTGGGATTTAATGAAGATCAACGAATGTTCCACAATTTAAATACTTATATTCTCATCGAAATTGGTGAAATACGCCTATTGTTTTTTCAATCAAATCGATTGTCTGCTCTAGCCGGGTGCCCGGGATGAAGCTTCGCATGCCTCCTCACAATGACTTAGTCCACAATTGCACTGTGGCGAACCTATTGCTAATTTTATTAAATTATTTTTATAATAGCTTGAATAAAAGTTTAAAATGCGAAAGTTAAGTATTACGTTTCGCTTATGCTCAAAACAAACACATCCATTTGGAACACGCCTCTGTTTTACTGAAGTACCTACTGTTGATTTTATTTGCGTGGCCTTTCTACTTCTGCGATGATAAAACTTCTCAAATCCACTTGTTATGTTAAACTATATTAGAACGTTAACTCTGGTCAAAATCACACTGTTCCTTCTTTAATTTCGATTTTTTTTATTATTGATTTTCGATACTTATCGACGGCATTGCGATTACAAAACGTATCTAAGAATACTCCCAGACACATAAAGGACAGTTGTGCGAAATTTAAAAAAATATCGGTTCAGCCGTTTCGGAATAAATAGGGAACGAACTCAAACATATACACAAACAGAGACAATGTACCTTTTATATGTAGATAGAGATGATCTGTTCATATTTTTAAAGATGCAGTAATGGCGTTCATTCAATTTTTTTTTTTTTTTTTTTGCGGCCTTAAATTTGCATCAATTAAATTATACAGACTTGTTTAACGTGCTTTTCAAATAAAATTACAGATTAAATTTAATTTCACAATTAGGGAATGTGTTTACATGTAATCTTTCAATTCGTTTTCGTTTATTGGTTTTACGGCATATCAACCCTTTTTGAATTTTAACTTGCAATAGTAATTATCAAGAAGTTTATCGTATTATCTCAACGTGACATACTTATTATTTGAATAAAAGACCGTGCTGTTGATGCTTTCGAATTAGCTCTCTGCTTCTTGTTTTCCCGACTTAACCAACGCGCAGAAATTTAAATGTTAAGTGGACAAGCATCTCACTGCACAACTCCCCACATAGAATTCACAGTAGTCCCTTACATCTCCGTGTGTTACGTTAACTAGTATGAACGGCACCCATGTAAACGGGTGTATACGTTTCGTGTTTTTTTGTGACGTGTCCTAAATGTGTTACTAAATGTCTATTCGTGGTTTTTCACTTTCTAACCAAATTTACGTTTCGTGATCGTCTAATGTTCATATGCGTGCGTGTGTGGATCCTATGTGTATCTTCGACATACCTTTATTTTCTCTGCTCACTGAAGCTGGTCCCTCCTGACTTCATCTTGTTCTTGGCGGTGGTTGGAACATTTTGGACGAAACACGTTGATTCCTTTTTGATTAGTTTTCATATTTAGTTTTATTCCACTTTCCAGGATCTCGCTCAGAAGAATAGCAAGTGGGTTTCTTTGCTTTTGATCTTAACAGTCTATATTGAGAGACACGTCACTCCCTTCCAAGAGGAGAGGAGAGACCACCGTAAACCCCAACCGCTCGGCTTCAATCCCAAGTTCCAAGTCCTCGAGGATATCCAGCTAACCTGATCACGTGACTCACACGTAGATCCGATCAGCTGACCAGACCCTCCGGTAAACTTGTCTATGATTTAGCTTTGTCATATTTTGACAGGTTTTATAAATATTCATAATATCCATCACTTGTTCACCTCTCCAGTTTGATAGATAGATTGAGATGGACAGATAGCTAGATCGATAGATACATAGATAGATAATTTATTCTGTTCGACCTATTTCATAACACGTGGAAGCGTTCTTTATTTGGGGTGAATTGTCTTTAATTATTTTTGGAGTGTAAAACAAAAGAGAAAACTTTTAATTCTGCAGCTGTGGAAGAACGAATGTAAAGCCGAATTTAATTTCAAGTCATTCGATAGGATTTGGGGGAAATTGATGGCATAACAATGGGACTATGTTTTATGCGTATAGTTATGCATCTTTATGAATTGGTTGTTTTTTGATATCTTAGCTATTACTCTGTGTTTTTTGTTTGTTTGTTTTATTTTGTTTGCTGATTATATTTATTTCTTTGTATTTGGTCTGTTGTATTCTGTCAAATTAAATGAGAAAGGCCAATATTCGCAGGATTCCGACTGAGTCCTACATGTTGGCTAGCAGGAGTTTCCCTACTGATTTTTACGCTCAGGTCTTTCTTCTTATATTTATTTGGTGTAAGTGTATGGTATATGACAAAACTATGATCAGGCGTACTTTGCCTGATTTCCCGTCACGAGATTAGTGTTTATTATGAATCCCATCTGTAGAAATAACCGTGCACTATCGCAAACCTTGACGTGTTAGAAGTGTAACATAAAGAATGCACCCCATATTTAACCTTTTGCACACTGGAGATCTCGATATTGATTTTATTTTCATTTTTGGAATTCAAGATGGCTGACAAACGGAGACCTTATAAAAATTAATAAGCCTATTTATTTATAGGTTTTAAATGTTTATTTTCAAATAAGTTTTAAATTTTCATGATTTTCTAAATATTGGCCAAATTTTATAAAAAAATACGCAAGTTGATCGACCACCCTGTATAAATCACCAGGTGTATCTTTAGAAAAACAAAACAAAAAAAGAAAACGTTGCTATTACCAATAAAATGGAGATATTATGTAACCCGAGTTCCAACCGTAACACAAGAGAATGGAGCTCAGCTCAAACTGAAACGTTCCACTATTATTACAGCTAATGTATACTATTATACGCATGATATGCAGTGTTGTTAGGCATTTCAATAAGAGTTTAACGCATACGCTTTCTTTCCTCGTAAGATCATTCGACATGCTTAGCTTACCACCGGGACAACAGGAGAATCATAAAAGTTGTATAAAAGGAGAAATATGAGAGAAGTGGTGTGATTACAAAAAAACAAAACAAAGATGGTGAGGAGACCTATTACCAAACCGAAAATTAACATCTGATAAAGGTGGCTGCGGTTTTAAATGAACAAGGACATGATAAGAATAAACCCAAAGATACAAAGAAAGTGTTGTCTGCCTGTCTGTCTGTCTGTCCTGGTTTCACGGTTAGGTTTCCTTTATTCAAAGCAAACGACATTTATATATAACTAATTATAAATCACTATCTTCGGGACAACTGCTCATAGCTATAGATATTAGGATCGATTTCGTTTAATGCCCGCCACGTGCTATTTTACCCATTCGTCATTATACATATATATATATATATATGTGTGGGGGGGTGAGCCCCTTTAAGAAACTCGTTTCTTATTGTTGAACACTTTCAGTTGAAATAAAAAAGTCGGTTAACTTAGCTCTTATGAGCAAATCATCAAATAATGATTAGATCACTCTTACAAACGTTAAAAAAAAAAAAGCATGTTTGAATTTCAACAATATTTCTTGCGGTTAACGGTTATGATTGGATTGGGTCCTTGCTTGCCGGGTTCGAGTCTATCGACTGGTGTTAATCAACACTTTGCACTGATGATTGCTGAAAGGATGAAAAACCCTAGTGTCTGTAGGTATTTAATTATTATTATAGTAAATAATTATATATATATATATATATATGTGTGTGTGTGTGTGTGTGTTTGTGTGTGAGTGTGTGTGTGTGTGTGCGAATATTTGTGTGCGTGCATTTGTGTGTGTGTATGATGATTCTTTAGCGAGTAAAAGATTTTATGTAAAAGATCTTATTTCGAATGTGAAAACAAAACGTCAACAGTGAAGTTTTGCTCTCATGTAACAAGAGCTGTATCGAGAGATGCTTTATAAGGGGACGAACGTTGTGCGCAACCAAATTTAGTATTGACTCATTTTCATTCCGAGTAATGTTTACTCGCTATATCTTTTGACGATTTTGGAGATTATTAACGTTCGTTTAAAATGATATTCTTTTAGTAAACAGAGTGAGTATCCATTAAACTTCCACGTGATTATTCGCTAATATATTCCTCCCCTGTATATATAACACAACCTTGTTTTTATTTTAAATATACATAGTTCCTTTTTTTTTCTCTGATAAAAAATCCCTGGATACAGTTCTTGTTTATATATATATATATATATATATATATATATATATATATATATATATATATATATATATATAGAGAGAGAGAGAGAGAGAGAGAGAGAGAGAGAGAGAGAGCTGAACGTCTGTATGTGTGTGTGTGTGTGGTCACGAATAGGCTCCTATATGGTTGACTATTTAAAAAAAAACTGATTACATATAATGATAGAAGATGTATCGAGACACAGGAATGAGTATGTTTGATCTGGCAGAACGATGGTTCATTAAAATTGTGGGGTCTGCATTCGCGCCTGGTCCACAAAGTATGGAAATAAAAAAAATTAAAAATTGAAGAAAACGTTTACAATTGTTTTTGATACATACATAAGAATACTTGATAAGTATGTTTTAACTTAAATAGGGATGGTATAATAAAATTGTGGGGTCTGCGTTCGCGCCTAGCCTCCATAGAATGGAAATAGGCACAAACTTTAATAAAGACTTTTCATATCTATCTGCGTAAGTATTATGTTTCAGTTTGAAGAAATATGGTATGATAATATTATGGGGTGTTCGTTCGCACCTGACCTCCATAGAATGGAAATATGTCACAAAGTTTAACAAGGTTTTTTAATATAGATCCACAGAATATTGTGATAAGTGTTTCAGCGTGAACAGGTATGGTATAATAAATTATGGGGTTTATCTATTTTATTTTTACTTTCTTCATATTTTGCTTTGGTTTTGATATCTCAAAATTCAACCCAAATTTACAACCCTTCCTTTTCATAACCTATCATAATTTCATAAATCAGAGTCCATTTTCTGTGGGCTGTTTTTTTAACCCAGTCATCGACGGGTACTTTTGCTAGCATATATATATATATATATATATATATATATATATATATATGTATGTATATATATATATCATAATCATAATCACGATATATATATAAATCATATCATAATCACAATATATATATATATATATATATATATATATATATATATATATAAATGCGCGTTTTTTTTTTCATATTTATTTACTGTTCAATTTTTTTATTTTTTATGTTATATGCGAGGTCCTGGATATGCCCTTAAACTATATTCGATGGTGAGGCCCCAGCTTATGGGCTTTGGGGAGTATGGAGCCACCCTTTAATTGCCATTGCTCGCAGGTCCACGCTGACCCGGAGTGGTAGTATCTATTAGGGTCCCAACTATGAGTTAAATAGAAACCGACTTGAAAAAAACAAAAAAAAATTTCTTCATAATCTCTGGATTCGGCATTAAATAACCTGAAAAGGGTCTATATGCCGTAAACCTAAAACAAGCAATCAACCAAATTTTATATGTGTATATGTATTATGTGCATGTGTGTGTGTGCGTACTTATATGAATTTAAGAATGACGTGGAACCTTCCCGTTGGCCATATCTTCTCCTCCTTCCTCTTCCTTTCTCCTCCTTCCCCGTACATGCACTTCACTTTCACTACACTGATGTAGACTGAAGGATTCGTCGAAAATTATGTACATGTAAAAAAAACGTTTTTTTTTTTAATTTCTTTATAATAATATTTTGTATTCCTGCTCGTCACCAATAGCAAACGAATAAAGAAAAGTCATAAAATTTTATACTTTTCACATTCTTTTTTTTATACATCCTCACACGTGCACTGACACATGTGCATCCGTTTATTATGTTTTTATTTCTAAACAGTTCACTTCTTCTAAGTAAGAAAAAAAATTCGAGCTGAGATCGAAACCAAAACCTTAAGACAATGTGTCAAATACGATAACTTTAAGGCCAGCTTGACACGCTCTTGAAAATTTGTTTTCAAAATTACTTATTCTTAACATAAGGAATATGCCATGTGAACGATTCAAGCATGTGCCTTCGTGAAACTATTGACAAACAGATAAAAAATGACCCCCCGCCACTTACCTGCCAATTTTTTCAATTTTGACCTCTTAATAGCCATTTTTTCCTGAAGAAAACCGAGTAAATTTTTTCAACATGTCTGAATACCCTATATACTAAATTTCAAGTAACAGAATGAAACTGAAAGGATGAGTTTCATGATAGATTAATTTCAGATTATGACTAACTGGTACAATTAGTTTTTTTTTTTTTTAATTCAAATAGTCCCCTAACTAAATATGACTAATTGTGATGACATTTTTTTTATTCATTTAACTAACAAACTATTCGTACCTTATGTTTAATTGTTAATTGAATTACCTTGGGTTGTTGATAAATAGAAAGGTAGGGGTGATGGAATCGAGAGTGATAGGTACCGTAAAAGATAAGAGAGTGAAATAAAATAACGCATAACAAGAAAGAAATAAACTTGATAGAAACTTAATAATAGATGGGTTGCTTAATGGATTAGTTGCAAATTGTTGTTGTTGTTGTTGTTTTTGTTGTTGTTGTTGTTGTTTACTACTAGCCTCCCTACGAGGGCAGAGTTAGACACAAGTTAGTGGGTTAATGTGGGGGGGACCAGCTTCCTAAAAGTAACAAAAATAAAAGATGTATCAGTCATGACTTTTTAACGTTACGCAGGCCAAAATTAGAAAAAATGACCAAGAAACTATGGATGAATAACAATAAAAGAGAGCAAACATGCCATATATTTCCAAAGTCTAAATTAGTGTTAGAATTTTCTGTTAAAAACTTTACATTCGAAAATCATATCAACTCCATCATCGTTCCTTAGTATTAAATTTAAACAGATAAAATTGGCGCATTTCTGACATAATAATAGGAGGGGAGGAGGGGTTCTGTCACAACTGTAAAATTGCAGTAGCTTGTCAACTTTATTAAAGAAAGAAACCCCATTTTTTTGTTTTACGAGAAACTTGTTTTGGATGCAATGTGCAGGCGCAGAAGACAAGTGAAAACGAGGGTCAACAGCAGAGATACAAGATGAAGACGATGAAGACGCGGCATATCCATGCAAGAAAACGTGTTTTATGTTGCTTTGTTAATAAGTTTTGCTTTTTTTGTAAAATTGGTGTTGCAAAACCTCAACTTTTTACCTTTTTTTCTGAATATTAAAGACCCTGGCGGGCTTAATCTGGCCCTCGAGCCATACTTTGGGAACACCTGGTTTAGACCATTATTGAAATGACTTCTTGCCTGATGGTGAAGGTTGACGTATGGATGATTGGTCCTGTGCAGTTTTAGAGGGTTTACTCGCCAAGGCGGTTGCCCCGGCAATTTCGGGTGGAGTAAATTAATTAGTTGTGGCATAAGACACCCCTACCGGGAAATGTTAACAGGGATGCCCAAGCAATTTTAATAAGCCAGAATGCCCGCCTTTAAGAACTCTGCCTTGATTCTCTCCATCTATGTTTATGACTACTACAATAAAAAAAAAAACGTTTTTAGGAAACATACGTCGATTTGCGTGTAATTGTGAGGCAAGGATTGCGCAATCTCGAACCACACCTTTCCTGAATCGGCACTGTTTGAGTCCAGTGGCAAGGATAAGTCCAGGACGACTAGAAAAAATGCCGAGATAAGCGGGGAGCACGTGACGCACCTGGAAGTTCCAAATGGTCACCCCTTTAATACTGACAGATTCAACGTTGCTTAACTTCCGGGATTCAGCGGGAACCGGTGTGTCAACGTGATTATGCCGTATACTTTTGTTTGATCATTAGTAAATAAGGTGGTATGTACGTACCTCTGTCATATAAAAGAACAAACCCTCCAATCTCCGAGTATTTTATTTTTGTTTTAGATGCCATATTTGACAATGATAGGCACTAAAAGGTTTCTGTCGCGCTAAAAGATCACACGCAAGAACGAGAATTTGCGTGACGATGCGACCGACCCTGGCGTCATGAACAGTTTTATCTGTAGATGTTCGTCATTGTCTCCCCTTATCTCTTCTGTATTAGATTCGTAAGTTGTTATGACGAGTAGAATATCAAGTCCCTTTTTTTTTCACCATTTATCAAACGGGACACGTGTGTAGTAGCTGGTTATGACTTCCTGTGTGAAAAATGCTGTAACCCGACACGTGTTCAACCTCTTCACTAAGCACTGTGTGAACACGATGATGGTTAAGCAAAAGGAAGAAGTGAATACATGTGGTTGGTTACAACACGGTTTTACTGGCGTCTGAGGAGAAGGGGATCTAATGGTAAGAAATATGTGGTCTACCGCTAGTGGGCTGTGAAAATCTCATTAGAAAGATTGGCGTGTTAGGAAATAGAGAAATTGTAACCAGAAAAGTCAATTTGAAATAAAGAAAGAAAGAAAGAAAGAAGGGTGGTGTAGCCTAATAGGGCAAAATTATAAGTGATAAACTGTTATGTACTTGTAGGCCAACACTGGGGACTAAAACAGTTGTACGCACGGTGTTACCAATAAAAAGGCTAACATTTTGGGAATGAATAAATACTTGTGTGTCTATTTCTTTCAACGTTGTATATTTAAGGAAAAATATTAATAGCTCTAATATCGCACTATTGAGCTATCCATAAGATAACTTTATGTTATTTATGTCATTATTATCACAAGTAGTTAAATTACATATAAACATATAAACACACACACACACATACATACATACATACATACATACATACATACATACATACATATATGGAAATATGGTTTTGGTTTACCCTTGTCCGTTCGCACTTTTCTTAGTACTTACGCCTTTGAATCTTTTGAAATTTTGCACAAACATAGTGCAGAACTCAAATTTGCATATGTTAAGGCCTAAAACTGCACCGTTTGTTCATTTCCACCAGGATTTGATGTCCCCTGGGGACTATTGGGACTAAATGGGAGTGGGGAGGGGGAAATGCTTAACATAGTATTTTTGAGGCCCCGTTCACTGTGCACTCACAGGAACCATGTATGCCTCACTTGTTTAAATTATATTTTACCTTTTATTTGTACCAATCATCAATTAATTAAGCTCGATGTAATTACAGGGCATGAAACAAATATTTTATTCCTTAAAGTATGTTGACATGTACAATTTGTTTTAATATTTGATAGGTGCTTTTTCTTGTGATGAGTTAAGGGCAGAATAAATTCATCGATTGATATAATAATTAAATTAATTATTTTGCGCTACGAAACAAATGCTGTCAAGAATTGTGCATGTCAACGTACTTAAAAAAATATATTGTAAGATGGTCAATATCTTGTAATTTGGAATATAGACTTTTGTGATTTATATATACATATATATATATATATATATATATATATATATATATATATATATATACTAGCAGGCAGCCTCGACGTTGCCCGGGTTTGAATGAATGATAAACGAATGTTTTACCCTCTAATATTTTATATATTTTATGATCGAAATGGGTGATATCGCCCATTCTTTAATCAATTCGATTAGGTGCCTGCTCTAGTTTGGGATCCACTGTGGTGCACCCGAAGGAAACTTCACATATCTCCCCGTAATGACTTAGTTCAAAATGCATTGTAGTTTACATTGCACTGTTGAGAACCTACTGCTGATTTTATGAAATTATTTTATGTAATGGCTTGAATTATTATTTAAAATGCATAAGTCAAGTATCATGGTCCAGATGTGCTCTAAACAGAAACATTAATATCAACTGCGCCCCTGTCATATCAAAAAACCTTCTGTTGATATTATATGCCTGACTTTTCTGCTTGTCGAGCAATAAAACTTCTCAAATGCACTTATGAAGTTAGGCTGCATAAAATGTTAACTTGAGTCAAAACTGAACTTCATTAATCGAACTTTTTCGATTACTTATCGAAGTCATTCCGATACGAAAACTAGCTAATATCAATGCCAGGCACAAAGTACATTTCTGTAAAATTTTTAAAAACTGGCCTAACTTTTTCGGAGTATATAAGAAACGAACACTCACACATAGACAAAGTTTATATATATATATATATATATATATATATATATATATATATATATATATATAGTATGTAAGGTATCTTAAGATACCTTAAACACTTATGTTAAATAAAAAATAAACGGAAAATAAAACTGTTTAATCATGGAAATTAATTTCTTGTAACTGAATATAATATAATCAATAATATAACAACACTCCACATTAAAAAACGACCCTGGTGTCTAACTCTGTCCTGTGGGGAGGCATAGTAAACAGGAACGATATATATATATATATATATATATATATATATATATATATATATATATATATATATATATAAATCTAATTTTAATTGTAATTTTTATTTTATATATATATATATATATATATATATATATATATATATATATACTTTACAAACCCTGTATATATATATATATATATATATATATATATATATATATACGGGGTGTGTAAAGTATATATATATATATATATATATATATATATATATATATATATATATATATAAAATAAAAATTACAATTAAATGTACTAAAATGATCCAAGTTGGTAAAACTAAAGTATACTATAAATATTAAAGAATTAATATTTATAAAGTAATCTCAACCAGATGTAAAAGCGCGATAAAACCAAATAGGAGATAGAGCTTATAATAAGAACAAACAGTTAATAAAACATGTTAAAAAACACTTTAAAAATGAGTTAAAAACATATTTAATCTGAAAAGGAAACACTTGATAAGTGAATAGTCCTTAATCCGCAGAGTTTCGAAGAAATACTTTCCTTCTCATCAGAGGGTAGGAATTAACAAAATGCGGGATCGGATTTTGCATACAAAAGTATTTGATGAAACTACAAGTAAGTCAAAGATCTTATTTGATAACAGAAAGTGAAGCAGAGGGAATATGGTGACGAAAGGGGGGATTACACGTGAATTGATAGTCTGGTGAAAGGTAAATAATCCAATGGCGGTAAAATCCAAAAATATAACTCCAAGAAAGTTAATTGAGTTTCCATTTGCACAAGTAAAATCCAAGGAAATCACGTAATTGAGATATGGTCCAAAATAATCCATAAGGCCGAAATCCATGGAATAATTCATAAATATGTACAAAGAAAAGAAAAGGGGGAAATTCCAATAATATTAATAAAAGAAAAATAAGATATGCTTTTGACTCTTTTTTAAAGTGTTTTTTAACATGTTTTATTAACTGTTTGTTCTTATATATATATATATATATATATATATATATATATATATATATATATATATATATATATATATATATATACATTCAGGTTTGAGATGTTCAAAAGTAGGGACTAATGAATACAAGGAGGTTGTTAGATAGCGCTCGATAATAAGAGCATAATATTTTTTTTATTATTTATTTGAGGGTAAACAGTTACATTTGGTCGCTACAATCAGCTATCTGTTTGAGTCAATGAGACTTCGTAAGGCGACCCTGAACTATTCGACGCCAGAGAAAAAAAGGAAAAGAGTTCAGTCTTTTCTTTCTCTTTTTTTTTTCTCTGGCGTCGAATTGTTCAGAGTCGCCTTACGAAGTCTCATTGATCGAAACAAATGGCTGTTTGTAGCGACCAAATATAACTGTTTACCCTCGAATAAATAATAATATATATATAATTTATTACTACGTATTAGTGTATTATTCATTAATATGTATTAAAATATTATTCATTAATGTAAGTAATTAATAGGGCTGTGACAACAGCATATTCTTTTCATTGTTTTAACTCTCGAGTATATATCCTTTAATATCTTATATGTCTTTATATAGACCGATGTGGTTCTCAGTTGATTGACTGTGTCTAACTGTGTCGGATATATACCCGATAGTCAAAATAATGATAAGAATATTCTGTTGTTATAGCCCTAATTATTACTATATATTGTAAGAAATAAAATAGATAACGGTACAAATAATCTTTTTAGCAAATAAACCCATTAAGATAGAGACTCTATGCGCTTTCGTGGAGTAAAAACATGAATGAACTCAGATCGTGATGAGTTGAAACGTAGTAGAAATGATCCAAGCGAGTAATTATGCCATCCTCCATATTTGAACTTGTCGCGGAAAACAATGTGTAAAATATTCAATAAATTAGCAAAAATGAAAAAAATGAAAGAATAACGTAGAAAAAAAGAAATTAATTGAAGAACAATGAAAGATTAGAATAACGCAATAAAAATAGAGCTGTGTCCAAAATTGAAAGACGCTATGAAAGAAAGAAAGAAAGAAAGAAAGAAAAGAACATGAAGGAGTTATCAACAATAAAATAGAATGAAAGAAAAACGAAAAGAAAAATGAAATACATTTAAAATGCAGGCAATTAAATTTATAAACGAAATAAAAAGTATAAATACAATAAAAATGAATACCGTTTAAAATGAATATGTAAAAAGCAAACATTAGCGAAGAAGGAATAAAGGAATAAAGCAAAGTAGTTAAGATATGGAAATAAAAAAAATACTTAAAAAAATAATGAAAGAAAGAATAGAAAATAAAAACTGTTAAAACACAAATTAAATTAAAAAAAGAAAACAAAAATAAAACATTAAATGGTTAGAACATAGTGAAAGAAAAAAGAAACGATGGATCGAATTAACGACAGAGATTATATAATTTAATCAAGAAATATGAAACACTATTTAAAATGAAAAGAACAAATGAAAGAAAATCTGAAAATAATATTAATATCTTAAAATAAGAGGTCCTGGATATAACATTAAACTATATCCAGTGGTGAGGCCCCAGCTTGCGGGCTTTGGGGAGTGTGGAGCCACCCTTTAATAGCCATTGCTCCCAGGTTCACTTTGACCCGGAGAGTACCTGTTAGGGTCCCAGCTATGGGTTAAATAGAAACCGACTTGAAAACAACAAATATATTCTATTAAAAATTTTTCTTCAAAATCTTTGGATTCGGCATTAAATAACCTGAAAAGGGTTGATATGCCGTAAAACAAAAAACCACCAACCACTTTAAAATAAGAGTAAATATAGCGAAACAAATAAAATAGAAAGAAAAGGATAACAAATAACAGAAAGAAACAATACAGATGATGATGATGATGGTGATGATGGTGGGGGGGCGTATATAGAAAATATAGCTACACAGGGGCTTCGGTATTTTCATTCCTGTAGGGAATCCTCATGCTAAAATACATTGATTTCGTGTTACAGGGTGTTTTATACGTGGTGTCTAGCCTAGCCAGCTAACAAACGAATTAATTTCCATTAGCCAATGGCAGAGCTTCTCCACAAAGAAAGGTTCGACTTAAATCCTCTTCTTTTGTTCTGTTTTGTATAGGGTTATGCAATTCATTTTGTGACTGTATCGAATTAATACGTAACTTTATTTTAAGAGATGCGTGTTTTAAGTACGTTTTCTATTTATATCTTAAGCGTTGTTAGGCAAAGACATAACTTTTTTTTCTCTTTACACGTTCTTTTCCTCCTTCATGGTACGAGTTCGAACCTGCCTGCTTACTACCACCTTTTTTTTCAACACACACATCCAAACACCCGGGCAACGCCGGGCAACGCCGGGCAACGCCGGGCACCCAGGCTAGTATAATAATAAATACGAAATCTGTATTAATCAAAATATCATATTTAAGCGACCGAGCAATGCCGATCGGTCTGCTAGTATATGTGTGTGTGTGTGTGTGTGTGTGTGTGTGTGTGTGTGTGTGTGTGTGTGAATTGCGGTGGCTAAGTGGGTAACGACACTAAGTTCGAATTCAGTTTATCACCTTCATAAAAGCAACACTAACTGAACGTAGAAAAGAAGTAATATATATATATATATATATATATATATATATATATATATATATAAATGTTGACTCATGTCCAGGTAACCTACATCTAAAATCTCAAGTGTTTTGACACAAAATTGGCGAAGGAGTTTGGTAGAGTCTGCAAAGGTCAACTCTTTCACCTTTGACGTCCTGGCAGCCAAGTTCTCGCCCAGACACTGATTTAAACGTTTGCTGCATGTCTGAATATCATCTATGTAAAATTTCAAATCTTTAGACCCAAAAATGTTTAGACCATAAATTGGCTGAATAGTTTGCTAAGGACCGCAAAGGTAAAATCTTTTGAACTTTGACTCCATAGCACTCAAATTCTCGGCCAAAAAACGATTAAAAAGCTTGCCTATGTCTGAATACACTTCATGTAAAATTTCAATTGTTTAGACCAAAAATTGGTTGAGTAATATGGTAGAGACCACAAAGGTCAAATTTTTTTAATTTTGACACAAATTTGACACTTTAACACGTATTTTTATTTTGTTTCATATCAATTTAAAAAGTTCGATTCATGTCCAAGTAAAATATATTTAAAAGGTTAAGTATTTAGACCCAAAATTGGCGGAGGAGTTAGGTAGAGGTTTTAAGGTCAAATCGTTGAACTTTGACCACTTGACAGACAAATTTCTTGTCCAAATTTCTGGCTGAAAACCGATGAAAAAAGATTTTCCGAAACCGCAATATCCCTTATGTCAAATCTCGAATCAGTAGATAGAAAATTGACAGAATAGTTTAGCAAGGAAATGCACACACAGACACACACACACACAGACGATTTCACTTTTATAGACGTATAGATATACTAGCAGTACAACCCGACTTTGCTCGGGCCCCATGTACTGTTCATAACTTGCCCTATATGTGAATACACTTTATCTAAAATTTCTAATGTTTAGACCAAAACTTGTCTGAGTAATTTCGTAGGACCGAATTTTTTTTTTATAACTTTGACCTTATTTTCCCCTCTTTTAACATTTATTGTTTTCAATCAAAATAAAACGTTTGACTCCTATCCAAGTCATCTACATCTAAAATTTCAAGTGTTTAGACACAAAATTGGCGAAGGAATTTGGTAGAGTCTACAAGAGTCAGCAGTTTCAACTTTAACCTTTTGACAGCCAAATTTTCGCCCCAAAACTAATTAAAATGCTTACTGCATGTCTGAATACCCGTTATGTAAAATTTTAAATGTTTAGACCCAAAATTGGATTAGTGGTTTGCTAGAGAACGCAAAGGTCAAATCTTTTGAACATTGACCCATTGGCAGCTCAATTTTTTGACCCAATCCAATTAAAAAGCTTGCCCTATTTCTGAATACCCTTTACGTAAAATTTGAAATGTTTAAACTAGACATTGGCTGAGTAATTTGGTAGAGACCGCAATTTTGACGCCATAACATTTATTTTGGGGGCTCAAATCAAATTTAAAAGTTTACTCTACGCCCCAGTAATCTACAGGTAAAATTTCAAGTGTTTAGACCCAAAATTGGCGGAGGAGTTTGGTAGAGTTTTCAATGGTCAAATTTCTGTCCGAAAACCGATTAAAAAGTTTTCCCAAATATCAATACCCTTTATGTCAAAACTTGAGTCTATAGACTGAAAATTGACAGAGTTATTTGGTAGGGAAATGTACACACACACACACACACGCGCAGACAAGTTCACATTTTAGATATGTTAATATAGGATCAGCACCTAGTTACCGTTTACTCGTGGTTATTTTCCCTCGTTCTCTCTCTCTCTCTCTCTCTCTCTATATATATATATATATATATATATATATATATATATATATCCCCCTCTCTCTCTCTCTCTATATATATATATCTATCTATCTATATATATATATATATATATATATAGAGAGAGAGAGAGAGAGAGAGAGAGAAAGAGAAAGAGAGGGGGTAGGGGAGGAACTGCAGATAGAGAGAGAAAACGCTTATAAGAAACGGGTAAATGCGTTCTGTCAGCAGGTACTAAGGTTGATCGAAAATATATAATTTATTTAGAGGATATCGGTTGAGAAAAATCAATCAGTCTAATTGCCTCGTTTAGATTTCGATCCTCGAAAACCTATCACAACAGAACGTGGGTGCATTCGAAAACCGAGTGACGGCCGTGTGCATCTCAGTCCACATCCTTTCTTGTCAATTAAAAAATCGTTTGTGGCTTATACATTTGAAACAACCCCACTTAAAAAATGGATGCAATTCTTTTCCTTTTCATTTATAAACAGCATTTTTTTTTTTTTTTTGTTATGCGTTTTTATTGTATCTATTCTTGTTATTTCCCGCGTTCATTATGCTTCGCCCTCGTCAGACATTGTGGTTTTCCAGACTGGCTGTTATTTTGCCGCCTTTTATTTGAAGAGAAACAATATGGCGCCGATTGTTGATGGGTTTTGCACGTAAACACGTGAAAGAACTTTGGTCGGGTGTTCGTGTTTATTCGATTGGTCCAGGTTTATGCAGATGTAGCGCCGAAAGCATTTATATGCTATTTCTATGACATTCAAAACATTATCTCCTCATGATTATAACGGTGATCCTTCAACATTGCGCGTCTAAGTTTAAATCCGTTTCTTCAATAAAAACTAAAATCGATGTATTGTCCATTTTTACAAAGCATTGTTGATATATAGAAATTTGCATTATATATATGTGTGTGTGCATATATATATATATATATATATATATATATATATATATATATATAGTAAGTTATAAAATGTATATGGCGATTAAGCTACACTGAATACTCCGCGTTTCATCCACTCTAAGATTCTTCAGGCTTATTAGCCATATACATTTTATATCTTACTAACTAGCTCTACCTACGTATTGAGCACTTTTGAAGTAAATATTAAAGTTTACGCATAAATCTATACTTTCGTATATTAATTTTATGTGAGTAAATTAAGTAGTTATATATATATATAAACACACACACACACATATATATATTCATATATATCTGTGTGTGTGTGTGTGTGTGTGTGTGTGTGTGTGTGTGTGTGTGTGTGTGTGTGTGTGTGTGTGTGTGTAGAATAAGTTAAGAAGACAAGGTTTGGTTTGGTTGTTTTATTTTATCAACCCTTTTCGAGTTATGTAATGCCGATATTCCAGTTATTTTGGAAATGTTATTCATGTTGCATCCAGTTCTTTTATAGAAGTTTTTTTATTCGTCAAGCTTTTTATCTTCAATCGCTAGTTTGTAGTGTTTGGTTTGATTGTTTTACAGTGGATTTTATCGTTTTTGTTCTCTGCCCTGCAGAACATGAATGAGTTTTGCAACGGGAGGAGAAAAAGGGTTACAGTTATTAATGTTTGGTTCATTTTAAGTTAGGAAACCAGTCAGGAAGTGTGGGAAATAGAAAGAGAAAGGGGAAATGGGAAGAAGGAAAACCGGGGGAGGGGAGTGGATTGTTGGTTTTGTTTTTGGTTTTGCAGAAAAAGATTAAGTTTTGTAAAAGGAAGTAAATAAAACAAAAAGAATCAATGTTAGGTGCATTTCGTCTCAGGAAGCCACTATCTTCAGACAGCCTGATCTGGTAGCATCAGAGTTAAGAAGATAAAGAGTAAAGTTACAGAGATAGGTAATTGCAGTCAATAAGGGCTATAGAAATGGGAATAAGCGAGAAACCTCTTTAGGCCATAGCATTTTGTCAGAAGAAGAGGAAAAGCCGGCATTAAACAAATCTAAAGATGAAAAGACAGCACCAACTTTGAAAACATTCAGACAAGAAATGGAAAATTTTTGGATATTTGGATTATAAAAAAATAATGAGGAGGGTAGTATGATGGGGATATAAGAGAGAAGGTACATTTTTTCCATTTTTAATCCAAATCCTGAGTTCTTGTAGCTAAGCGACAACAGGGAAAAATGGCGTTACCGATAATAGATAAATTAAAATAACGGTTTCGATTATCTATTATCAGTAATTGTCGGGGGTATTCTGAGACAAAACCTAACTATTACCGTTATTAAGTTATAAAACAGTTTTTTCTCCCAGACTTATACACTAAAGTTCTGTAAATTTTAAAGAAAATTTGTTCAGCCGTTTCGGAGTCTGTGAGGAACGAACTCTGGATCTGTGTGTGCGTGTGTGTGTAAGGCGAGAAAAAGAGAGAAAGCGCGTGAGAGAGAAAGCCAGAGGAAGGAGTGAGAGAGAAAATACTTTTTTTGAATACTTTGAAAAATGCGCAATCTATTTAATACAATTCCACTGGGAACTCTCTCTCTCTCTCTCTCTCTCTCTCTCTCTCTCTCTCTCTCTCTCTCTCTCTCTCTTGGTCTCTGAGTCATAGCAGTTGATCCAGCTTTCATCGCCGGTCACCAGAGCATCAAAAACTGAAAGATCTGAATTGATAAGCTCGACTATCTCCCTGCTGTCACAACAACGTATTTCTTTCTGATCTTCTCTGTGCAGCCTTCGGACAAACTGCGCGCAATTTCTCCTCATCTTCATTTCCTCGCAAATGATGTATACAGTACACACACTAACATCAAACTGCGCACTTGTTGTCTCTATAGACACATGACAGTCTTCCTCCATGAAATTCTTTATTTGTCCAATCAATTCTAGTGTTCTGACATCCTTACTCCTCCCACACCTCTCATCATTTCTCATAGACTCCCTGCCTTCCTTGAATCTCTGATGCCACTCAAAACCTGATGCTGGATTCATGCAATTTGAAGCATTCCATACGTTTCTGTGGCATTTTTGCAAGTTTAAGACAGAACTTTATTAATATCGTTCTTCTAAAGTGTTCTCACATACATATTGCATTTTTAGGCTTTAGTAGGGTGTGTTCCAGTTCCTGTTGTAGCTGTTCATTCAAACTTGAAATCATAAAAACTAGCGGGACTCGTTGAAATTCCACAGCGTGTTCTTCCATATGTAATATATTGATGTTGGCATTCTGTGGATGTTCAGCGTAAATGGAGACGCCCTGATATTAATGTAGCTCTTTTGTTAAAACTGCAAAAATATTTATCTAAGCTAGCAGGGACGCCCGGCGTTGCCCGGTTGTAAAATACGTTTAAGTGCGATATTTTAATTTATGCAGATTTCGTATATGTTATTATAGTGTCAATTTTCTATTGATTTTTATATATTATGAAGTTGTGATTTAAAAAAAAAAATGACTTTGGTGCATCAGCTTGAATCGAAACAAAACCAAAACTTATAAAGAAAAAATATATGTATATGTATATAACCTGAGTTCCTTCAGCTATAATCGAAACCGAAACCAAAACTTATGAAGAATTCTTGGTAAAATTATTTATAAAAAAATAGATGACTTGAGTCCCATCAGCTATAATCGAAACCGAAACCAAAACTTATGAAAAATTCTTGGTAAAATTATTTATTACAAAAATGGAAGGTCATAGCAATTAAGCTACAGTCATTCGGAAAAAAAGATATAAGCGTATTAATATATAGACTCGCCTGTCATCTCATAAGATGTATCGCATAAAATACTGAATTTTCAAGAGTCTATAACAATTTTAAAAACTTGAATATAAAAATAAAACGTCCGGAAACTTATTTAAGGCACCTCGTAGATGAAAATCTAATAATTTTCGTAAAATGCTTGATAGTTTTTTCCCGTCTTCCCACAATCGAGTGGCTAAGAAAAAAATCGATTCTGCTTATCGGACCCGAACCCACTTCAGCTGGTTTTAAAATGATAATGCAAACTATTCTCTTCTAATAAAAAAAAAAAGGGCGAAAGTTTACTGCACGTGTCTTTAACTTTGTTATTTTGGTGGCAATCTTTGTGATGTAAGTCGTGTGCAGAGAGTTTGTCCCTGGCACGAGGGTATAGGAGAAGGGAGAATAGGACATGATCCATTATCAAATCTCAAAACCATATGCGTTTTTATTTTGTATTTTCTCATTATCTTTTTCTTTTTTTTAATCCATTGTCAACTGTTGCTGTGGTCAATCTTCTATTGTTTCGTTCCGTTCTGTTTCTGTTTCTACGTTCCCAATTTCTATCTTATCTGATCGCCGTCCGCGTTGCCGTTTCGGTTTTTTTTGCAATTACCTTATATCACACGTGGATCCATCTGGAAGCGCGCCGATTCACAGGATTAACTTATCGACGCGCTTGCATTTCATTACTTTGAACAATATCGTTTTTATTTTTTTTATTTATTAGCTGTTTTTCTTTTGTAATTCTTTTGTTCGCTGTTATTGTTTCATTATGTCTTTGTTGCCTCTTTTCCTGTTGTTGCTAATTGACATTACACATGTTAATTGTGTCATTATCTGATTAAATCATTTCAATGAACCCTCTCCTACTACTCCTCAGAACATTTCCTCATAAAAACCAAATGAAACTTTTTTTTTTTTACTTGGTGGCTGTAATGTTTGGCCGCAATGAATGTTTTAAACATTTTTGAAAGATAGAAATGAGAAAAAGCAACGCGACTTAAAGAAGCAGCGCATATATGCTCGTATAGAATTTAATACAATATGGGAAAACTATTAATTTTAACTAATAGTTAAAGTCACGATTAATGTATACTAGCAGGGAAACCCGACGTTGCCCGGGATTGCATGACGATCAACAAATGTTTCACACTCACATATTCTTATTGTCATCGAGATCGATGAAATCGCATATTTTTCAATCAAATCGATCGGTTGCCTGCTCTAGTTGGGACACACCGCGCTAAGCTTCACATGTCTCCCCGCAGTGACTTAGTTCACAATACAACGTATTTTACCTTGTACTGTAGAGAACTTACTGTTGATTTTATAAAATTATTTTCTATACAACGGCTTGAATTTCAGTTTAAAAGGCAAATATCAATTACAATGGTTCAACTGTGCTCTAAACAGAAACATTAATTTCGAACGCGCCCCTGTCATATCAAAAAACCTACTATTGATTTGGAATTGCGGGCCTTTTTACTTGTGTGGTAATAAAACTTCTCAAATACACGTGTAATGTATGTTAGGCTATATAAGGTGTTAACTTTGTTTCGATTATCGAACCTATTAAGATACAAAATATCTCTTAGAATACTGTTAGGCATATAAGTTAATTTTTGTTAAATTTCCTAAATATCGGCCCAGTCTTTGTGGAGTCTATAGGGAACTCACTATCACACACAGTTCAGTATATATATACATATATATATATATATATATATATATATATATATATTCCGAATTTTATTATGTTTATAGAATTAAGAATTCGGTAATCGTTCATATACCAATAAATTTTAAACCAGTATAAACTGACTTTATTTGTAAGCTTCAAAATTATTAGTTTTTGTAATCGAACATTCATATATTATTTTCACAAAATTAAGACAATAAAAGTGTGATTGATAGCAATAAGTAGTGTATTTTCATTGTTCGTTACAAATGTTTCACGACCATTCGGACAGTTTCAAACGTTATATCGTTTGAAAATATTCACAAGAACGGCCTCTCCTCAGACGTTGAGAGAAAACACTTTAAACGATATAAGGTTTGAAATTGTCCGAATGGTTGCGAAACATTTGTAACAATGAAAATACACTACTTGTTGCTATCAATACAACCTTTGTTTCTTGAGTTTGTGAAAATTATATATATATATATATATATATATATATATATATAAAATAAAACGGAACAAACCGTATTTTGTGTTCATTATTTTGAGACTTCCATTCGAAATGTTGATAAACACATAATACGGTTTGTTCCTTTTTATTTCTCTATTTTGTCAGAATACTATTTCCATTATTTTCATCATATATATATATATATATATTGTGTGTGTGTGTGTGTGTGTGCGTATGTGTATGTGTATGCATAAGATAGCCTGAAGAAATATGGGTATTTTGTATACTGGGTTAGAATCTCCCGAATAGTAGTAAATATCACATCCTACACTGGTAGTTGCATAAGCCTCAAACATTAGTTTTTATAGGTATAAAAATTGCTAGCATCTATTAAAAATTTTCATAATTATAATTTAATAAATTGAACTTGCATTCTATTAGGCCGTTGACTTTGGCGAAAACACACCATTCCAACTTCCTGTCGTTTAACATGTTGTCTGACTGCTTATCTGGAATGCCCGCCGACATGGCGTTCATGGGTACTTAATTTCCCTTTTTTCACGTGTTAATTGTCTGCGGCCTCGACTAAAGACACTTACTAGGCTGCGACTTCAAAAGCGATCTTGTGGCTGTGTTCAAATTTTCCGACCAGTTATTAGTAATGATATGATTGCATAAGCACGAAGCATTATTATGTGTAGGTATAGAAAATGTTAACATTTATTTTCACATATTATACACGTGTGTGTAGCAATAAGGATTGATATACAGGGTGTCCGTAAAGTTACTATACAGTATTATTGTTTTATTTTATTATATTTGTATTAATAATTTTTTTTTACAGGTTTATTTAATCAAGCATGCAACGCAAGCTAACTTTGGAAGAGCGCAAATTTATTTGGAAGCGATATTGGAAAACAGAAAACGCACAGGATGTAATTCGACTGTATAGTAACTTTACGGACACCCTGTATATTGATAAGTAATAAAATTGTACATCTCATACAGGGAGAGGTTTAAGGCTCCTAAAATGCATCTTAGGATTGTCTGTAAGTATGAAGTCCTTAATAAAATTTAGTTTTAATTGACTCTTATGGGGTTTAGTTGTTTTAGCCTCAATGCATGCGATATTTAAAATACAAATGCGAATAAGTTAGGACTTTTTACCGGTTTTGGCAGCATGAAATCATGCTACATCCCCCATGGATTAAATAAAGGGTTCAGTTCGAAATTCTGTGAAGATTCCCGAGTTCGACGGAAAGATTCCCAAGTTCCATAAGATACAACTGAGGAAGGTCGGAGGTTCTATCAACCAAAACGTTGTGAAAATATCACTCAAGATGACAACAGTAATTCGAATCAGTCAAATAACACGTAACAAACAACGATACGTGTTACAACAACTGTTACATAATGTTATTATTATTAAGTGTTCTTGTTAGTAAGGATAAGAGTCTTAAGAGTGTTCATGGAAGTAAGAGATCTTTGAGGTTCATGTGTAAGTGTTCATGTTGTAGGATATGGAGACATTAACAGGTGTATATAAAGAGAGAGTGAGAGTTTATAAATGAGAGAGACTGCATATAAATACATATTGAGAAGGTGTTTGCTATCTAGATAGATAGACCGATAGGTTGGCATTTATGCCGATAGATTGAGAGGTTGGCATTTATGCTTTGACAGTTCGTATGAACGGGAGTGTTTATATAACATAAATAGAATGACACATATACTTTCTAAACATATATTTTTTAGATGATGAATTTCGGATAGTTCTTATATATAAATTGACAATACATTTTTCATGTAATGATGGACACAGGAGACGGCAGTTATAAAAACATGATGAGCATTTATTCTTCCACTTGACCGGTCAATGGCTTGCATCCAGGAATTCAAAGTTTCTTCTTACATTTTCTTTTTCTGTTTAAAAACCTCTCGCTTCCAGACGGGCCAAGATTCGAACTGGTTGGACTCCCATCTGACTCTCTGACTCTCTGCCTCCCTTCTGACTTATTCACTAACTAACTAACTCTCACTTTCTATATTGAGAAATCTATGCATGTCCGGCCAACGTGACCACAATTCACGTGCCATCAACATGCGCGACCTGCACACTTCGAAACATTCTGATTTCCCATTTTCCTTTGTTGTTCTCACAAAGGAATTCGACCTACATATCTAACTCATTAAACCCATTTTTTATTATCCAACATTCTTTCTACAATGAATAGATTCCAGCCAAAATTATATTTATTATTTATTTTATCAGAATCAACAATTTACTGGAGATTCCATTTAAAACCTAATGTTTCTTTAAAACTTATCTCCAGGGTTCTATTCCCGTTTTCTCTCATTTTATTTTCATTTACTAATTCTCTTTATTTTTACTTACATGAAAGTTAAAAAAATTGATCTCAAGCATTTTTCATGTAACACAACTATGTTTTTCGTTTTTTTCTTTGCGCGCAGATCATGGTACTTGTGAAAAATTGCTATCTAAAAGAGTTCAGTGTTGCCGAGTAAGTCCCCAATATCGAATGAGAATTTCAACAATTTCCGGATATGAGAAAGCAGGTGTCTGTCTGTTACTATGGTGCAGACTCTACGTGCTTACACAGGAAAAAAACTTCATCACCAAATTCACTCCTGAACTGAACAGAACCTAATACCATCACACAAAAACATGAAATGCAAGGTACACTCGCATGCACACTCATACACATACACATACACACACCCACACATAAATCAGAACCGACACATTAAAACACACACACGTGCGCGCATACAACCACACACAGACATAACACCCCTATCTTTAATACAACACACTGAACAATACCAACCCTACTTAACCTCGAAACCAACAACACTAGGAGACACCTAGAACCGTAGTATAATATCTGTTCCAACACCTCGCTCCCTCCTCAGTCAGGGGAGGAGAATCCCCTCATGACTGAAACGACTATCTTCCCTTCTATCATACCCCTCCCATACCTACACCCCCCAATGCCCCCCTCTGGGGAACAAAATCTTCCCCACACTAGGAACCGATCCTGGGTCTAGCCATACCCACATGGGGAGACAAATAAATAGAAACATTAAAAAATCCCCTATTTTAAATACACCCCCCTTTCTAAACAAACATAATATAAGACTAAAACGAAAAAAATCACAATATTAAAATCCAAGAATCCAAAAAATAAATATCAAAATAGAATGAAAGCACCCCTACCCTTACTTCAGAAGAGCCAGTCCCCCCTCCCCACACATACACATTAGTAACGACCTCGGACCACAGCCGCCTTCCTAAGAAAGCAAATAACCCCAAAATATACACATTCCCAAACCAATAAAAGCAAACACACACACGCACACACACACATAAACACACACACACACACACACACACACACACCCTACCCCACCCTAAAGGAAAAGAAAAAACACATTAGCAGAAAGAAATAGCGACTGACTGACTACAGCCAGGTCAAAATCTCCCTGGACAAACCAAATAAAAAGCAATAAAAAAAAAATTAAAAAAAAAAGAAGCATACCAATGTATAATAAACACTTCCAAGCCTCCACCCCTTGGAAAAACTTCAAACTAACGAAAATCGCCATTTTTACACATTTGAAAATAATTTCTGACGAGGACGCATCAGACCGTCTGAAACGTACGTAAACGATTTCAATGACTTAAAAACATTATTTCAATGATCCAAACATAATTCTCAATGAAAAACCAAGACACGGAATAATAAAATAATGTTAAAAAATACACATTGTTGGTGACTACTCCCTTATTTAAATATATATATATATATATATATATATATATATATATATATATATATATATATATATATATATATATATATATATATATATATTGTTTACAGAAGGGTTTTAGATGAAACAAGTAATTGGTACCGTCGGATTTAAACATGATAATTAGGATCATTTTAGATACCTATATTAAGCTCTTTTCAGTCAAAGAATGACTTGTCTCATCTAAAAACTTTCTGTAAACAAAATATTTACACGCTCTTATTTTAGGATTTTCCTAATGATTGAGAACTCTGCTGGATTTATTTTTCAAAAAAAAAAACTAATTATATATATATATATATATATATATATATATATATATATATATATATATATTTATATATATATATATATGATAGCAAAAGTACCCGTCGTTGACTGGGTTCAAAAAACATCTTACAGAAAATGGACTCTGATTTATGAAAGTATGATAGGTTATGAAAAGGAACGGTTGTAATGAGATAGCTTCGAATTTGGGGGTATCAAAACCAAAACAAAATATGATGAAAATAAAAATAAACTAGATAAACCAGATAATTTATGATACCGTACCTGTTCGCACTGAAACACTTATCAGAATATTCTGTGGATCTATATTAAAAAAAAAACCTTGTTAAACTTTGTGACATTTCCATTCGTCAAGTTTTCAATCAAATCAATTGATTGCCTACTTTAGTCGGTGACCTATCGTGGTATATTGGGATAAATGTATGCATGGAAATATGACAAAATGTCAGCAAAAAATCAGTAAATCACTTCTTACATCAAAATCTGGAATTCGACTTGCATATTGGAATTTAAAATACAAAAATTTCGATATCAATCTTTATCCGTATATATATATATATATATATATATATATATATATATATATATATATATATATATACTATTCAGGCTTATGCGCATAAGCCTGAAGAGTCCTAGAGCGGATGAAACGCGGAATATTCAGTGTAGCTTAATCGCCATATATATTTTATAACTTACTAACTAGCTCTACCTACGTATTGAGCACTTTTGAAGTAAATACTTAAAGTTTACGCATAAATTTATACTTTCGTATATTAATTTTATGTGAGTAAATGAAGTAGTTATATATATATATATATATATATATATATATATATATATATATACACTCCTATAAATTCGGGTTTCTTTTGAGTGTATCCATATTCGTATAAAAAAAAAGCTATTTTCTATTTATTTAAAAAGAAAATACAATTTTATTATATATGGGTTGTGGAATTGCAGTCACTAGTAAACGATCTAGCTAATTTGCATATTCTTTTAAACATTCATTTTAATTAATTCCATTCGGTGTTTTAATGGGATAATAATCTTTAGCTAACTATTACGTATAATTATATCCATGCCCATATTCTACATGATTTATACTAGCATAATATTTGCGAAAAAGTTTATAGTAAACACAAAATGTTTTTCCATGTATATTTATGTATACGTATATATTTTTTGTAAAAAAAATCAATCTATGTATGTATGTATGTATGTATCTCTCTCTCTCTCTCTCTCTCTCTATATATATATATATATATATATATATATATATATATATATATGAGTGAACGTGTCTGTGTATTTGTCTGTCTGTTTGTGTATCGGTGTGTCTGTCTGTCTGTGTACATTTCTCTACGCAATAACGCTATCAATTTTAAGTCTACAGACTCGAAATTTGATATACAGGGTACTGAGATTTAGGAACATCGATGTGATCGGTTTTCAGCCAGAAATTTTTTATACTTTTTAAATCATTACTATATATTGCATCCAATCTATCTATCTATATATCTATGAAAGTGAAAATGTCTGTCTGTCTTTTCTCTATAGTTGTAAAGAAATAATATTAGACAGAAAGGCATTACTTTACATATTTACACTTTTTAATATATATATATATATATATATATATATATATATATATATATATATATATATATATATATATATATATATATATGCGCATAACCTTATGAACAGTACATAGGGCGCGAGTAAAGTCGGGCGGAACTGCTAGTATATCTATAAAAGTGAACGTTTCTGTGTATGTCTGTGTGTCTGTGTGCGTACATTTCCCTACGCAATAACTCTGTCAATTTTTAGTCTACCGACTCGAAATTTGATATACAGTGTACTGAGATTTGGGAAAATATTTGTAATTCGTTTTCGGCCAGAAATTTTTCTGTTAAGGGGTCAAAGTCCAACGATTTGACCTTTGAGAACTCTACCAAACTCCTCCGACAATTTTGTGGTCTAAACACTTGAAATTTTAGATATAGGTTCCTTGAACATGGATCTAACTTAAAAACAAGATGTGAGCCCAAAACAATAAATGTTAAGGGGTAATAATAGGGGTCAAATTAAAAAAAAAATTGACTGTTTTTTTTTGGGGGGGGTGCTGAGAATACACCTCCAAACACCCGGGCAACGCCGGGCACCCATGCTAGTATATATATATATATATATATATATATATATATATATATATATATATATATATATATATATAGTGAAAATGTATGTGTGCGTACATTTCCCTACCAAATAGCTCTAGAGACTGGAGATTTGACATAAGGGATTTTGAGAGTTGGGAATAATATTTTAATTTTTAATTTTAATCGGTTTTCTGCCAGGAATTTGACTGTCAAGGGGTTAAAGTTCAAAGATTTGACATTTGAAACTGTACAAAACTCCTCCGCTAATTTGTGGTCTAAACACTTGGGATTTTAAATGTATATTACTTGGACACGAATCAAACTTTTTTGTTTGATTTGAGCCCCCCCCCCCCCGAAAAAAACGTTAATGGGTCAAAATTGAGGTCAAATAAAAAAATTGACCTCTCTGGTTTCTACAAAATTACTCGGCCAATTGCTGGTCTAAAAATTTTAAATTTTACATAAAGTGTATTCAGATATAGGGCAAGCTTTTTAATCGGATTAGGTCGAAAACTTTAGCGGCCAATTGGTCATAGATCAAAACATTTAACCTTTGCAGTGTCTAGTAAACTACTCAGCCAATTTTGGGTCTCAAAGTATGAAATTTATACATTGTGAGTATTTAGTCATGCGGCAAGCATGTTAGTAAGTTTGAGACTAAGATTTGCATGCCAAAAGGTCAAAGTTGAAAGAGTTAATCTTTGCAGATTCTACCAAATTACTCCGCCTATTTTGAGTCTAAAGACTTGAACATTTAGATGTAGGTAACTTGGACATGGGTAAAACATTGTATTTTATTTTAGACCAAAATAATAAAAGTTAAGGGATCAAAATTGGAATCCAAGTCATAAAATTTACCTTGCGGTCTTAACAAAATTACTTAGACACTTTTTGGTCTAAACATTTGAAATCTTACATAAAGTGTATTCACATGTAGGGCGAGTACTGAACAGTACATAGGGCCCAAGCAAAGCCGGGCTAAACTACTAGTATATATATATATATATATATATATATATATATATATATATATATATATATTTATATATTTATATTCTATACTCCTATAAATTCGTTTTCCTTTTGTGTGTATTGAAATTCATATTACACCCACTCTTTTCTATATATTTAAAAAGAAAATACAATGTCTTATATATCGGTTGTGGGATTTCATTCAGTTGCAAAAGATCTACCTAATTTGCATATTCTTTTAAACATTCATTTTAATTAATCCCCTACTAGTTTTTTCGGTTTTCTTATGGAATGATCATCTTTAGTTAACTATTACGTGTAATTATATTCATGCAGATATTCTACATGATTAATACTTGCATAATATTTGCATAAAAAGTTTACAGTAAACACAAAATTGTTTCCATATATATTTATGTATACGTATATATTTTGTTTAACCTATCTATCTGTCTATATATATATCAAAAATTTTTAGTTACCAATATATAAATGTATGTATGTACATATGTTTGCATGTCTGCCTAAAACTTTCGACAGAGGCGACAGATTTTATCAAGATCCGTATCTTCAAACGACAAATATCGAAAAATTGGCTAATAACATTAATATCTTCACGTTCAACTGAGCACTTTTCTACAGGAGGGGTCGCTTTTTTCGCCGATATTTTTGAAAGTCATCCTCTCCTTTCGATTGTCTGGCCTTAATTTAAACTTCCAGTATGTTGGTTATCATAACAGCAAAGGCGTCAGGTATTTTCCCCGTTCTTTTGCTGCTTCACAGTACGGGTTCGAGCCTGCCTTCCTACAACCAGTTTTTTTTTTTGTCTCAACATACACCTCCAAACACCCGGGCAATGCCGGGCTTAAATGCTAGTATATCTATAAAAGTGAACGTGTCTGTGTATCTGTGTATCTGTCTGTGTGTGTACATTTTCCTATGCAATAACTCTGTCAATTTTAAGTTTACAGACTCGAAATTTGATATACAGGGTACTGAGATTTGGGAAAATCTATGTGATTGGTTTTCGGACAGAAATTTTAATTCTATAGACTCGAAATTTGATATACAGGGTACTGAGATTTGGGAAAATCTATGTGATCCGTTTTCGGTCACAAATTGGGCTGTTAAGGGGTCAAAGTTCAACGATTTGATCTTTGAGAACTCTTCCAAACACCTCCGACAATTTTTAGTCTAAACACTTGACATTTTAGATATAGGTTCCTTGGACATGGATCTAACTTAATAACTCGATTTGAACCCAAAACAACAAATGTTAAGGAGTCATAATAGGTGTCATAGTTTTAAAAAATTGACCTCTGCCGTCAAATTACTCAGTCAATTTCTGGTCTAAACATTTGAAATTTGACGTAAAAGGTATTCAGAGATAAGACAAGCCTTTTACTCGGTTTGGGTCGAAAATCTTTAGTTACCAATATATAAATCTATGTATGTATGTTTGCATATCTGCCTAAAACTTTCGCCAGAGGCGACGGATTTTACCAAGATCAGTATCGTTTTGAAGTTTGACCCGTCAGACTACAAAAATCAAAAAATTGGTTAAAAATATTAATATCTTCATCTGCAACTGGACACTTTTCTAGAGGGAGGGTGTCTTCTTTCGTCGATATTTTTGAAAGTCATCTTCTCCTTTCGATTATCTAGCCTCTATTTAAACATAATCCACTTCCAGTTTGGCGTTGATCGTAACAGCAAAGACGTCAGGTTTTTCACCCGTTTTTTTTTCCTCCTTCGCGGTACGGGTTCGAGACGTCCTTCCTACTACCATGTTTTTTTTACACATCCAAACACCTGGGCAACGCCGGGCTTAAATGCTAGTATATATATGCATGCATATATATATATATATATATATATATATATATATATATATATATATATATATATATATATATAGAAAGCGTCTTTAAAAAAATGATGTCATATATGTTTCCTCTGCTAAAAATTACAGACCACATTTGCGTCTGTGAGTCTACATAGTATCTGCTTCTTAATAATTTCTTATTCGAGTCAGTCACTTATTCGATTATTGGCGTTTATTCTTTTTTTTTATATATATAGAAGTGAATATTTACGAAAGATAGATACTTAATTTAGACTGACATTTGGGAAAATATGCTCATATGGATTTCATTTTTTTTTTTTTTTCAAATGTTATTTTACTGAAGAAAATGTACTGAAAAAGGAATATGTATTTGGTTTTCAGAAAAATATTTTAAATATTAATAATGTAAGATCTCAAAGATAGCACTCGAGTTCGGTGCGTATAAAAAATAGTAAAATAGTCGAAGGTGCAGACGGGCACACACACACACATATATATATTCAAGTTAGGTATGTTCTCTCTTCTCTTTCTCTCTCTCTCTCTCTCTCTCTCTCTCTCTCTCTCTCTCTCTATATATATATATATATATATATATATATATATATATATATATATATATATATATATATATATATGGGGTAATCTCCTAAATTAATGAACGGATCATTATGATTTTTGTAATATATATTTTAGGTCAGACAGTAAATAACATCGATACATATTTTTTGTACATCATATTATTTCTGGATGCATACACACACACACACACACACACACACACACACACACACACATACGCACAAATATATATAAAATATAATTTTTAGAATATATATTCTCGGCAACAAGATGAGTTACATAGGCACATTATTATCATTTTATTTATTTTTTTCACCACTTAGAGGGCGAGCACTAATAATAATAAGTTACGAAAACATTCAATAACACAAATATCTATTTGATATATGTATTAATTATCTTAATGTTTCATCTCACTTCCGGGCGTCCAGCTAATATATATATATATATATATATATATATATATATATATATATATATATATATATATATATATATATAGCTGTAGCCGGCCACGCGTTGCTGTGCTGTGGCTCAGTTTGTTTAAATGGAACACAAAAAACAAAAAGACTATATATGTATTATATTTATGTTCTGAATATTTTTGGCTACACAGTACATTGAGGTGTCTCTTTTTCCGTGCAGATGTAAAGATTGTCTGATTTTCAAACTGTAGAACACGCAACATATTCTTGTCCATGTGAGAAGACATTATGGTGTAAGTCACACAAATATAAAAATTGTCACTGAGCCGTGTTAATGATTATTGCAAACGCCAAGCGAATTGTGAAATGCAATATCTTAAATTAAAAAGGTATATCCGTTTAAATAATACGATGAACGTTCACTGCCTGTTCTTCCTGACGCATGCCAGAAGAGAAACCATGAGGGTTTAATTTTATTATAGACATGCATGGAAAAATTGAAAGGAAAACTGTTTAAAGAATAAACCAAAAAAGTAAGTGGGAGACAATGGTAATTCACAATAAAGAAGGAAAGATGAAAAGAAATGTAAAAATGTTGTAGGATAAGTTTTCAAAGAAAAGAAATAGTTTGTTAAACTGTTATGTTTTTCTTTTATTCCAAGAAAATTTATATTGCTTTCGAATATAATTAATGAGAATATTCGTAAACATTTTGGTGCTTTTTCTTTATTGTTGCTAATTCAGAAATCGAAATATTGATTTTCAAGCGAAATCAATATTATCTGCTGAAGTAACGAAGATAGCCAAAACTTACGAAAAACGATGTGGGAGAAATTAATGATTAAATGAATTAGTTTTCGAAGATTAGCTATTTCCCTTGTGCTTATGTCACATGTCACGTGACCAAACAAGCATAGCCGAAATCATTTTTCCGTATGATCATTGAAGATCGAAATAATATGACACGACAATTAGGTACATTACATTGCTTATTGTTGTGATTAACAAAAACTGTGAGGAGATATCATTTTTTTTTTTTAATTAAATATCAACTTTTCGGCTGGCCAATTTCACTACAATAATAAAGATGTGCCCCTTTTATCGGCAGAGCAGTACAATGAAAAACCTTGTATATTTTTTGGAACTCTTGCATAATTGGACCCAGATCCTCCGCATTTCCGTCAATTATGATGCAGGCTTGACCGAGCAAAGTAATAGATGCAGACGAATTTCAAAACAAACAAATCCGGAAAAAAATAGAGATACAATAAATATAAAATAACAAAACTCTACTGCAAATTTACTGAATATATATATATATATATATATATATATATATATATATATATGTATGTATATATATGTGTATATATATATGTATGTATATATATGTATATATATATATATGTATATATAAATATATGTATTTATATATATATATATATATATATATATATATATATATATCTATATATATATATATATATATATATATATATATATATATATATATATATATATATATATATATATACTATAATTGGTGCCCGACGTTGCCCGGGTGTTTCGAGATGTATGCTGAGCAAAAAAATAAAAAGGTCAATTTTTTTAAATTTGACCCCTATTATGACCCCTTAGCATTTACTATTTTGGGCTCAAATCAAGTCATTAAGTTAGATCCATCTCCATGGAACCTATAACTAAAATTTCAAGTGTTTAGACTCAAAATTGTCGGCGGAGTTTGTTAGAGTTTTCAAAGGTCAAATTGTTGAACTTTTTTCCGTTAACAGCCAAACTTCCGGTTAAACACCGATCACATAGATTTTCCTAAATCTCAGTACATTGTGTATCGAATTCCGAGTCTGTAAACTAAAAATTGTCAGAGTTATTGCGTAGGGAAATGTACACACTCAGACACACAGACACGGGTGCCCGGCGTTGACCGGGTATTTGGAGGTGTATGTTGAGCAAAAATAGAAAGCGTTCAATTTTTTTTTAACTTTGAACCCGATTATGACCCCTTAATATTTATTGTTTTGGACTCAAATCAGGTTATTAATTTAGATCCATATCAAAGGATCATATATCTAAAATTTTCAAGTGTTTAAACCGAAAATTGTCGGAGGACTTTGGTAATGTTCCCAAAGGTCAAATCGTTGAACCTTAATCGCAAATTTTTTGGCGGAAAACCGATCACATCGATTTTTCCAAATCTCAGTAACCTGTATATCAAATTTCGAGTCTGTGGACCAAAAATTGACAGAGGTATTGCGTAGGGAAATGCACACATACAGACACACAGATACAAAGATACACAGACAGACAGACACTTTCACTTTTATAGATAGATAGATAGATTAAAAAAGATATATACGTACTAGCATGGATGCCCGGCGTTGCCCGGGTATTTGAAGGTGTATGTTGAGCAAAACAAAAAAAAAAGTAGCGATCAATTTTTTAAATTTTACTCCTTTTATGACCCCTTAAAATTTATTGATTTGGGCTCAAATCAAGTTATTAAGTGAGATCCATGTCCCCATCTCCAAGGGACGTATATCTAAAATTTCAAGTGATTAGACCCAAAATTGTCGGGGGAGTTTGGTAGAGTTGTCAAAAGTCAAATTGTTGAAATTTAAACCCTTAATCGCCAGTTTCTGGCCGAAAACCGATCATATCGATTCTCCCAAATCTCAGTACATTGTATATCAAATTTCGTGTCTCTAGACTAAAAATTGACAGAGTTATTGCGTAGGGAAATGTACACGCACACATATATATATACATATATATAAACATATATATATATATATAAACATATATATATAAACATATTTAAATATATATATATATATATATATATATATATATATATATATATATATATATATATATATATATATATATATATATATGAAAGAAGGCATTAAAAAAAGAAGGCATTAACTAAAATTGTTAAATAGAAATAGACTTAGCACTTGCTTTGGAGCGACAAAAACTTGCTTCTATGGTTTATAATGATATGAAATAACAACAAAAAGAGACTTGATTCCATATATATATATATATATATATAGTAAGTTAATAAATATATATGGCAGTCCCAACATAAATATATATATATATATATATATATATATATATATATATATATTGCTAACTGGTTTAGAGTCCAGTGACCAGCAGTAACTATCACTTCCTGCACTGATGATTGTGTAAGCATGAAACACCTATTTCGATGGTGTTTAAAACAAATAATATTTGTTGAAAAACAACACACACAGTTGTATGCTTCTTTAAGTGAAATTGACTTTGAGCTTTATTTGTGAATTGAGAATGAAGCCGGTGATTCACACACTTCCTGCCTGTTCGAATACTCTTATCGCTGGTTGACGTTATGATAAGTACGCTTACATGACTGCAGAAGTAACCTTACTAAATTTTAGTCCGGCGACCAGCAGTAATTATCACTTCTAACTCCACTAATGAGTGCGTAAGCATGAAAAACTAGTGTTTGTAGGGGTCAAAAGTATTACAATTGTTTGAAACAGTATTATAGTTGCACACACACACACACACACACACACACACACACAAAATGTAATAGAAAAAAATATTCGTCTTGAGTATTCGTGATGCATTTGCATTGTATATCATGAAAATATATTTTTTCGGAATGGGCAGAAACGTGCTTCTGAATTATGAGCTTCTATTGTTTTTATACTGTTCAACTACTTCATAAATTTTGTATGAATCTAATGAAATTTATATATGTCTGTGTGTGTGTGTAAATATATATATATATATATATATATATATATATATATATATATATATATATATATATGTTACCATTAGGATCTCTCTCTTTCTCTCGCTCTCTCTCTCGCTCTTTCTTTCTCTTTATATATATATGGAGAGAGAGAGAGAGAGAGAGAGAGAGAGAGAGAGATATCTTGTTGATGATAAGACTCTAGCCACTCCACTTGCTAACGCTGCCTGCAATACACTGAGCAGGTATATGGATATATAGTGGGAGTTAATACAGATGGGTCTCTCTTTCTCTCGCTCTCTCTTTATATATATATATATATATATATATATATATATATATATATATATATATATATATATATATATATTATGGCGGTAGAGTTTAGTTTCCGAGAGGTACATCCAATGAAACAACGTGTCTATCAAAAAGTGCTCAATGAGTAAACATTGCAGGTATATTAAGTTTATTTATACAAAAATTAATGGCGATATATATATATATATATATATATATATATATATATATAAAGAGAGAGAGAGAGACAGAGAGAGAGAAAGAGAGGGGAGAGGTAGATATAAGCAAAGTAAGAATAAAATCGAAAGCTGCTGAGCCTGTCGTGAATTAATAATATGCAGCGCGTTTGTATAGCAGTAGGGGTTGGGTGTTTTATTCCCTATTGACCGACCCACCAGTTGACCGGCCAACCAAGTTCGCCGGACTGAACAGGTCGACATCCAACCCGATAGCTTGCTTCATCCTACTTCACTGGCTGGCTTATCTATCAATCGCGTCCAAGCCAATCCGTCTCCCCGCCCGCTTTGGATTCCCCACCCCCACCCCGGCCGCCTCTTTCTTTCCTGCGCCGATCGTAAAGCTGGGAACAAGTCGCAACCAGACATTTATGGCGTCATGAATATTTAAAAGGCGTTTTCTCTTGTTGTCTCTTTTTCCCATTCGTCTTCTTTCCGAAAGGAAAAAAAATAGGGACTCTTCAATTTACTCATAGAGGTATTTGCACCAATAATAATAATAATAATAATAATAATAATAATAATAATAATAATACGTTGAAGTTGCTGTGGTTATGATTATTTTAACACTTGATCCGCTTCAAGTCCTTCTAACAAAGGGATCCTTCAAAACACGGACATAAAACACCCGAGCAATAGATAGAAAGAGAGAGGATGCTTTTTTTAATCCCCGCTTATCAAGACCCGGAAGCCACTCAAGGAAACGAGTTAACGACTGTCAGGTGAGACAACACCGTGGTGATCGATAATGGTGGAGATTGAATAGAAATTGATTTATTTAAGAGGATGATGGCTTAACAAGGAATTGTTTACGTTGAACTTGAAAACGATTATTTTATAGTCAGTTCAGGAGTAGTTCTGCGATATTGTGTGTATATATATAAAATAAAAATTACAATTAAATTTACCAAAATGATCCAAGATGGTAAAACTGAAGTATATTATAAATATTAAAGAATCAATATTTATAAAGTAATCTCAACCAGATGTAAAAGCTCAATAAAACTAAATAGGAGATAGAGCTTATAATAAAAGCAAACAGTTAATAAAACATGTTAAAAAAACACTTTGAAAAAGAGTGAAAAACATATTTAATCTGAAAAGGAAACACTTGATTTACACTTATATATATATATATATATATATATATATATATAATAACTATATATATAATAACTATATATATAATAATTATATATATAATAATATATATATATATAATTATTATATATATAATTATTATATATATATATATATAGAGAGAGAGAGTTACTATTTATATATATTTCTCTCTCTCTCTCTCTCTCTCTCTCTCTCTCTCTCTCTCTCTCTCTCTCTCTCTCTCTCTCTCTCTCGCTGGAGAGAGACAGAGAGAAAGAAAGAGAGAGAGGAGGAGGAGGTATTATTTATCCGCGACCAAAATTTGAAAAAAAAGTTATAAGCAATAATAATAATAAACAATTTATATTATTTCCAAAACATTTATATTAACACAACAAGTGTCCTATTATTATTATTATTATTATTATTATTATTATTATTATTATTATTATTATTATTATTATTTCTTCCTTTTTTTTTGTAACGCACGCTGCATAAAGATCAATTCTAGTCGCAAATAATTTGATTGATTTTTTTATGGAGTGTGTGTTTATTTACAAAATTTTATTATAAAACTATTTAAACCAAGATAAAAAAAAAATCAATCGAAATTTTGGTTTTAATAGTTTTATTTAATAAATTTGTAAATAGACGCAGTCTCCATGAAAAATCAATCTTTGTCGCAAATAAATAATAGGATTAGTTTTCATTTTTATAGTTTAATAAAACTATCAATTCGCAAAATTCCGGCGCGAAAAGTAAAAGTTTTGTAAATATATAAATGAACCCTGAGTCATAAAAATCAACTCGTAAATGTAAAAGGTTTTGCTTGTTCGGACTGGACTACTTTTCTCATCTTGAGGGAGATTTTCACAAAGTTTCGGTCGATAATTCGACCTTCTTCAAGTGTATCTTGTGGAACTCGGGAATTTGGAGAGAATTTCGAGCGGAACCCTTTATTTACTTTACGGGAGTAGCGACCGTGCTCTTGTTCCGTCAGCCATAACAGGATAGAGGTCCTAACTAATTCGCAAACGTATATTCGGTCACCCATGATGAGGATTGAACCTTCAACCTAATATTTACAATTGATTTTTCCCACATGTCCTTGCGGGCAATTCTAATACGAATTTTAGACCTACTTTTATTTGTAGTTGTAAATATCACCATTTGTTACTAATCTATAATATAAAGCTGAATGTGTGTGTGTGTGTGTGTGTGTGTGTGTGTGTGTGTGTGTGTGTGTGGTCACGAATAGGCTCCTATATTGTTGACTGTTTTAAAAAACAGATTACATATAATGATAGAAGATGTATCGAGACACAGGAATGGGTATGTTTGATCTGGCATAATGAGGATTTATTAAAATTGTGGGGTCTGCGTTCGCGCCTAGTAAAAATTAAAAAAAAAACGTTTACAAGTATTTTTGATATAGATGTACATAAGAATACTTTGATAAGTATGTTTTAACTTAAATAGGGATGGTATAATAAAATTGTGTGGTCTTCGTTCGCGCCTGCCCTCTATAGAATGGAAATAGGAACAAACTTTAATAAAGACTTTTCATATCTATCTTCGTAAGTATACTTTGATAATTATGTTTCTGTTTGAAGAAATATGGTATAATAAAATTATGGGGTGTTCGTTCGCGCCTGACCTCCATAGAATGGAAATGTGTCACAAAGTTTAACAAGATTTTTTTAATATAGATCCACAGAATATTGTGATAAGTGTTCCAGTGTGAACAGGTATGGTATAATAAATTATGGGGTTTATCTATTTTATTTTTAGTTTCAGCATATTTCGAAACTATCTCATTACAATCCTTCCTTTTCATAACCTATCATACTTTCATAATTCAGAGTCCATTTTCTGTACGCTGTTTTTTAACCCAGTCACCGACGGGTACTTTTGCTAGTTATTACTATATATTAATAATATATAGGGATGGCCCGTACACGCCTATATACGCCTACAAAACAAAACTATCCAAATCTCAACTAAAATCAACTTATAAGTTTCAAAAAGCACATATTCTTACAGAGAAGCGTCTTACGAATCCAGCGAGTGTCAGAACGTCGGTTAACATGTCAAAAGAGAGCAAAAAAAAAGGGTACAAAAATGGCCAATTGTTCTTCTTTCTTCTTTCTTCTTCTTTCTTCTTTCTTTTGAGACGATGTATCTCGGTGTACGAACGGTCTCTGACAACAGTTCAAGCATCAATCGACTGCTCTTTACACGGAGAAGTGCAGTGACCCATCGCTTTTTAGCTAACTCCATAATTAAATAAGATTACGTGTAATAACAAGTTTTAAACACTATATACCCAATGTAGACAGACCACTTCGAACACGGAACTTCTCTCAAAAGGGACAGCTCCAAATAATACACCGGATGCTCACAGACGTTCCAGTTTACCAGTGGCCTATATTTCTTGGACGCTGAATATTTGAGGTGAACGTTAAGGTTTTTTCTTTAAACAATAACCCACCAGCGTTAATGAAACCACGAAATCTTTATCTCAGTTGATCAAAATTGTTATAAGAGTAACCTATCAGCAAGTACGACGTCAAAAAACAATGTTATAATAACAAATAATTCTTCAGATTTTGGACTGTAAAATATGTACAAAATGTCAATGCTGTGACCAGGATTCGAACATAGGTTAGCACAGCCACAACGTGGGGGTCCTAACCTCTAGTCGATCACGGCTAACACTGACGTCTGTCGCTCTTGGCAGAAAGACACATGACTACTGTCAAACTATTGAAAAATAAGGAGGAAACTTGAAATTCTCACGCATGCGCAAAAATACACTATACCAACCATTGTTAAATGCAGCTGAATCTCTTCGCTCGCTAAGAAAAGTAGATGAGACCAGTTCTTCTAAGAACTCACCAAACGCCAAAGGAAATAAGTTAAATTAACCGCAAAAGAAACTGCAAGAAAGTCATCTTCTAAGAACTCGCTGGAAGCTGACCAAAAAGAATCAAAATCCAAGCCCTAGCCACACAAATAACTAGATATTGTGGCTACTATACACAATCTACTAATAAAAACAAGTAAGTTTTCTAAAATAAACTACAATAAATTAACCAAGTAACCTCACACTGTCACTGATTAGGACTTCATATAAAGATAACAACTACACTATTGGTGTATATACCGTTCCACACTTTAACTATTGGTGACGGGGCAGTATCTCAATTCTACGAGAGTTGTCTTGCTATAAGATAAGTGATATTATAGTAAGATACACATAAGTGTTATATGTTTACATTTAATAAAAAATGCCAATGAGCCGCCTCCTAAAAAAGACAATACTATCATGAATGTAAGTTTAAAAATAAGACTGTAAGTAAAAATACTAATTAACAAGAATAAAAAAGCATTGGAAATGCAAAAGGATATAGGGATGGTATGCCAAAAAGTATACAAACAAGATAGCTATGAATGGCTAGGCACATGGGAATAGAATTGCATCCAAAGTATAGCCCTATAGCTTTTTACAACCGTAATGATGGCACGGAATGAAGATTGGAGAAAAGCTGTAGAGCTATACTTTGCATGCAATTCTATTTCCATGTGCCTAGCCATTCATAGCTATCTTGTTTGTATACTTTTTGGCATACCATCCCTATATCCTTTTGCATTTCCAATGCTTTTTTATTCTTGTTACTATATATTAATGCTTGCTAAATAGTTTGCTGGGGGTCAAATCTTTTGAACATTGGCCTTTTGGCAGCCAAATTGTCGGCCAAAAAAAAAAAAAAAAACGATTAAAAGCTTCCGCTATGTCTGAATACACTTTATGTAAAATTTCAAATTTCGGGAAAATATTGCATCCCTGTGCCTGTTTTATAAATACTATCATGGGATGTCGTCTGATGAACTGATGTCACTTGTGCCTAATCAGAGTTCATATTCCCGACTGACCCGACAAGCAGCAAAAGGCCATTCCTTCAAACATATTCAGATCCTTCTAATATAATAGTTTCTCTCCTCGAACTGCTAGGCCTTGTAATTCCCTCGCTGTTTCCTGCCTCCATGGCTGTACTAACTCGAAGAAGCTTAAATCTATATATCTATAAAAGTGAACGTGTCTGTGTACATTTCCCTACACAATAACTCTGTCAATTTTAAGTCTACAGACTCGTTGGGAAAATCTTTGTGATTGGTTTTCGGACAGAAATGTGGCTGTTAAGGGGTCAAAGTTCGACGATTTGACCTTTGAGAACTCTACAAAACTCCTCCGACAATTTGGGGTTTAAACACTTGAAATTTTAGATATAGGTTCCTTGGACATGGATCCAACTTAATAACTTGATTTGAACCCAAAACAATAAATGTTAAAGGGTCATAATAGGGGTCAAAATTAAAAAGATTCACTGCTTTTTTTTCTTTTTTTTTTGCTCAACATACACCTCCAAACATCCGGGCAACGCCGGACTGAAATACTAGTACAATATAAACATACATCGTGCTGCTTAATTCCTTATAGCCCTTTGTTTAACACGATCCCAAATAATAGCTCTTTATGCCCTTCTTATTCCCTATCACTATGTCCGGTTTAATAGATTCGTATTCTACGTATGTTGTTGTAGGGATTGCTTAGTCACAGTGGATGGTATATGACTTCTTTTTGATTGTTCTTTCTAGTACATGTTCATAGTATATGCTGTTAAATTCGATAAATAACTTTTGTTTTACAGATTGTCCGTTGTGTCGTATTGTATTGTGGCATGCACGTATAGCAATCAATGAATATGCTATTTCAAAGTTTGACTGTAACGGACTACGCGATGGAACAAGCCTCTTAAAGAGATACGAGGACGCATCTACGAAGTAGAATACAAAGTAGATTAGTTAACGTAAATGGCTAAGCCTTCGTTGGGACAAACATATTGTTTGGATTTGCACAAAGCATCCAGGCAATTAAGCGTCTAAACTGTTGTTCTGATTACCGTGACTGACAGATGAAGTGTGTTGCACAGTGGCCCGTTGTTGTCCTACGAATCCAATTATGTGAAGTGGTTTTTAAAATGGGAGAACCGCGAAACAATATAAATCAATTGTAATAATAAATAAAGGGAATAGTGTAGGGGAGGGGTGAACGGTGATCAATGTTAGACACCAGTTGCAAAAAAAAAAAAATCTATAGTAGCATTGGCGCCTTGTGTAAATTCTCCTCAAATATACTATTAGGTTGACAAGAATCTTCTTGCAGAATTTTCAATTTTATTTCAAACGATGTATTTTCAAATAAGTTTTAATTATAATACCTTTAATTTATATCATTTTAAAGAAAGCGTTTCGCTCTATTTAATTGTTTAAATTACAATCGTTTTAAAACAAGTATGTGTTCGTTTCAGAACGTTGAATACAAGATCGGAAAAAAGTAAATTTGCACAATTTTCTGATTTCAATTCAAGCTAGACCAAAAAGCTGCTGAAACAGATCGCGATATCAACAAAGCGTTTGACCCAGGAACTACTACTTAACGCACAGCACAATGATGGTTTATGAAATTTAATGGCGACCATGAGTCTTTAAAATGATGAGCGTAGTGGTCTGCTAGAAGTAGACAACGATCAATTAAGAGCCTTAGTCGAAGCCAATTCCCGCACAACTGTTCGGGAACTTGCTGCTGAATTAGACTTACTGTATAGGACGATTTCCAACTATTTGTAAAGAAAAAACTTGAGAAATGGGTTTCTCACCAATTGAACGACAATCAAAAGAAACGTCGTTATGAAGTGCCATTTCCCCCTTCTATTACGCAATAAGAACGACCGGGTTGTGATTTGCAATAAAAAGTGGGTTCTTTACGACAATCAACGATGCTCAGCTCAGTGGTAAGACGCTGATGAAGCTCCACAACACTTCCCGAAGCCAGTGTTGCGCCAAAAGAAGGTCATGATGACCGTTTGGTTCACCCATTACAGTTTTTTAATGCAGGCAACACCATTACGGCAGAGAAGTACAGTCAACAAATGGATGAAATGCATCAGAAACTTCAACAACAACACCAAGCATTAATCAACAGAAAAGGCCCAATTCTTCTCCACAACAATGCCCGACCGCACGTTGCTAAACCGACCCTGCAAAAGTTGAACGAATTGGACTAAGAAACTCTGCCGCATCCGCCACACCCTTCAGACCTCTCACCTACAGACTACCACTTTTTCAAGCATCTCGACAACTTTCTGCGCGAGAAATACTTCAAAAACCTAAATGATTTCAAAAACATCTTCAGCGTATTCATTGCCACCTGAACGCAAGATTTTCACGTTTCTGACATAAATACATATGTTTTCCGTTGGCAAAATTGTGTTGATACTGATTGCGCTTATTTCGATTAATAATTTTTCTTTGAGCCGAAATATGTTTATCTGAATTTAAAAGTTTAAAAAAACAAGAATTTCCCTATCAACCTGATAGTTTCAGGAAATTACATGTAAAATCTATATGGCCTAATCACATTAACATACCAGTTCTTAGATCACCAAAGTTAAACAACGGTGAGCTTGGCCAGTACCAGATGAGTGACCATTTGGGAATATTAGGTGCTGTATGTATTCAGGTATACGGGTCTGTATAATACATTAGCGAGTTGAGCGTTCCTGCCGTATACAGTTTCAGATCACCCTTGGTCAAGATTTAACACCTGTCTGTTTATTTTTGATGTCCAAGAATGTTACCATACAGAGAAAAGTGGAGCTCCTTAGTCGTGGTGAAGACAATTCATCTATGAGAAGGAAATTTTTATGAAAACACCAAACCGGGTAGAACGAATGCATTAGTTTTGTAAGGCATCTTTTATTGATGGTTTCACAAACAAAACACCTACTTCCGATTTGTCATGGGCCAGCACGGAAGTAGTAAGGCTTGGAAAACTGTCAAGAGAATACTCATTTCAGAGCGTAATCTGATTTAACCAGAGACAGTGAAACATGAAACATATGAAAACCGTGCGGTGTATTTCAGGAATAGGTATCCACTAATTTGCAGTCGTGATGTACAATGATGATTACAAATGGTGAAAGCAGAATCAAATTAGGATATTTTTACAAAATACGAAACTAAAACAACTTTTGCTACACTCAACCTACAAGTTGTGTTACGGTTATTTGAGGGGGGGAGTTTGGGGTTAGGGTTGAGATTAAAAAGAGCTCGGTTCGTAGTGTGTAGAAGTACCGAAACATTACAGAATACAATTAAATACAAAATAAAATAAAATTTCTTTCGTTAAATAACTTATCCCCCCCCCCGAAAAAAAACGTTGATAATTTATTTTTTTCGTTGAAGTTTAATCATTTTCGCCACTTTCGGAATTCTTCCGTGAAAATTGGAATTGATGATGTAAGTACTGATATTTCTCCTAGATTCATATTTCTAAAAGGTACGGAGTCTACAAAAGGAGGCAGTCAAAATATTTTTTTTTTATCAAAATTTTAGACTTTTAAATGTGCGATGTAAATTTAACATAAAATGATCACCCACTTCGAGACCATCTGGCGACACTCATCATTCATCTCGGATCAGTAGTCTTTTTTTTTTTTTTTTGTTAACAACTATTTCTTATAAAACCACTATCTGGTCAGGAAGTAGCGATCAATTTACATTCCGTGTAAATTTATATTCAAAAACGATGCTTTGCTCTAAAGTTTAAAAACTTTCCTGATTATTTGTGTTTTTTTTTTTTTTTCGTTAACTTTTCAGGCTGTTTGTATGTAATAATTTAAAACGACGGAATTTCGTACAACGTTAGAAAGATGTTGACTGCTACAGGGGTAATTGGTAGATAGAGAAAGAGCACACTGGTGACCTATTCATTGAATAAAGTGAAATAAACGAGGCTTTCGGAATAAATCGAACAGGTTGGAAATCAAGTGCCATGTTTCACTCCTTCCAGATTTGATGGAGTTACGGTGAGTTGAGGGTGCGTTTGGGGTTAGGGTTAGGAGGAAAACGAGCTCGGTTCGTACGGATATCTTCGAAGTTACTACTGGGAACAATAAGTATAGCGAGCAATAAGTATTTTCCGAATGTGTGAGATAATATATAATTATTTGCACAACATAGGATAAGCTTGTTATTATGACATCCCTAGCGAGAATAAAATTCCTACTAGTGAGACATCAACTTGGGTTAAGGCTGATTGCGATGAGCACATCCCTTGTTCGAGACAAAAGTAAGTTCATTCCACTGTCGGATTTCGTTGCGATTTGCTTGATATGATAGTTATAAGACTTTCGTGTGTGCGACGCGTTTGCTCAGTTGGTAGAGTGCTTGCCTCACAAAAGGCTCAGGTTTCGAATCCTGAGTTCGGATGTGTCTAACTGATGAGCCCAAAATAAGGGCGAAACTAGTCTTGAACTTCTTGTTTGTTGGTTTTCATGGCTCTTGTGAGCTGCGATGTTGTCTGGCTGTGGAAATAATTATATATTCTCTCACACATTCTGAATATATACATATATATATATAATTATAAAACTCAAATGACCTTGTAACGAGTGATGTAACCCACTTTCCGGTTTACGACATCCGGTTGCGCATGCGCGCATAAACATTAACCCATAACAACGTAAACAAATAAACGCAAATCGCTTCTTTTGCAGATTTTGACCTGCGCACTGAAATATTAACGTTATTATTTCGAAATTATTATTTAACATGGGAAGAGTTGGGGTGTTTTGCAACTATTCTTTATTACAACTATACTGTCGCTATTTTCTTACAACTAAACAACTTTAACTCGTTGACAAGCATAAGAACAATTGTAGTAAAGCCAAGACTACTACTACTACTACTACTACTACTTATACTCTCTATCCGTCCCTTTTCCTTTCTTCCTTCTTTTTTATTTTTTTGTTTACATTTCTAGATACAAAATAGTTGTGTGAGAACGGTGAATTTGTTGACATATTTACTAATCTGTTTCAATATTAGTTTTATTTTATTTTATTTATTTAGGTTTTATTTTTTTGCTTCAGGTTTTATTAATTATTATTTATTTTTTTTTTAGATTTTAAGTTTCTATAACTTGGTTGAAGGATTCCAATATGGGTTTTTCATTCTTATATTTCTCATCGGTAGGTTCATGTGCGTTTTTGCTGCTAAATGAAGTTCGTCGGCGTTCGATTCGTAGGAAAATCATGTTTAATTTTCGATTTCTGAGCGATTATTCGGAAAAATAGGTAACTTTACACGAATAGAGAGGATTTTTTTTCATGTTTGAGTGATCCGTCCGTGATTTTTCATTTTAATATACTTTCATAGAAATGTCTCTGTTATGTCAAAAAAAACTATTTTGTTTACGTCACAAGTGTCACGCTCATACATGAATTCCATAGCTAATATGACATACTGACCCAACGGGTGACGGGTAGTCTAGTATATATATATATAGAGAGAGAGAGAGAGAGAAAGAGAGAGAGAGAGAGAGGGAGAGAGAGAGAGAGTTCAACTATACGTTCCATAGGAAACGCTGGAGTTTGTCGTCAGTGAAGTTTCGGCGCCAATCATGGGAATGTTTCGGGTCTCTAAACATCAGTATTCCTCCCCGCACATGACCCGACCAGAGGTGATCGGTCTCTAGTCCACTCTCCATAAGTGCGCTTTCAGCCACTGTTCAAATTGCGGCTGTACCCAACACAACGTCTTCCTGGCTTCTCGGATTGGCTGGATTCTGATGATGCATGTTTTAGTATACGAATAATTTAATGACAATCGAAGAAGAAAAAAAAAAAAGATCACCTAAGAAGGAAAAAAAAACCCTTCAAGCTAAACTTTAGAAATTTACCACAAGAATTATAATTTAATAAATAATTAAAGTCAATAGAAAAATAAAATAACTATATATACAATTTTACAATTATATAAATTTTTAAGAAAATCTGTTCAGCCGTTTCGAGGTCTATAAGGAAAGTACTCACACACACAGACGAAGTTGCAGTTATATAATTGTAGATAGAGAAGATGTGAGTTCTTTTCTTATAGACTCCGAAACGGCTGGACAGATTTTCTTTTAAATTTACAGAACTTTAGTGTATAAGTTTGGGAGTGATCTTAGTTAAGTTTTGTCTCAGAACACCCCCGATAATAGAAGCCGTTATTTAATTTATCTAACATTGGTAACGCAATGATAGAACAACGGATGTTGAAATAGGAAAGATTGATCGTTTTTTATTTTATATTTACAAATAAACAAATTAAACCAGAGTAAAAAAAGACTAAATGGATGGGAAGGAGAACAATCAAAATAAAGTTATTATTAAGGCCCTCCCAACCCTCGCTAGATTGCAGACCGCCTACTGTTTTCCGGCTTAATGAAGACCAAAAATAAGCAGATCGATCCCTAAGAGGGCTAAGGGGGTTGAAAAAAAACTAAGTTTGGGACAAAATAAAAGATGGGGGAGTTAGGGGAGGGGTTTACTCCAAGTTTGGGGAAAAGAGCCAGGGGGCGAAAAAATTAAGAATGGGGGGACAGGAAACGTGGAGTTCCCGATCGGGAGAGGAGAAAGTGGGGCCATTCACTCGGCTAGCTAAGGGAAACAAGGTTTACCTTACTGGGACTGGGGTCCGGCAAGACAAGGAGCCGCGTGCGCCATGCCGAGGCAGGGAATACGTACTCTAACTGCCTTAATTTATCATCTTTTGAATGCCATGGGATGTAATCTCTTCTAATCAGTCCCGATGTTGGCTTTCAATTGGTGTTTGAAAGACGCAACCAGATCCTGATCTGTTCAAGATTCAACTCCACGCTTCGCATTAAGTCTTCGTAGCTGGAATGATTGTGTCGACGAGGCAAAGCGTTTCGGGATAATTGCTAGGTCAGGGAGAATACGGAGTTGTTCATTATTCCCGTGCCTAGCGCCAAGTTTCATCGGGGGTGGATTTCCGTCTCTGACAATTCCAGGCGCTCAACAAGCACAGCGTCAGCGGCCCCCTGACTAAATCCTTATATAGTTGCTTCCTTGAAGCCCACAAAAGGTCGCTGAACCTAGGTAGCCTCTTGAGCTCGGCTCAGCATTTTCTAGGAACTGTGTGTCGCCCTATGGACTTAGACGGTTGAGGATGAGGTCAGGACAGGTGGCTTTGACTGCAGGGTTCCACGCAGTTTCTTCCGTCAAGGTTCGACTCGTGAAGGCCAGCCTTTTGGCGTTGTGATGACACTTCAATTTGGGCATCCCCCCCTCCCAAGGACGTTGGATACAGACCTATCTGCGAACCCAATGCCTCCCCTCATTCCACAGCAGTTTGGACAAACTGAGAAGAAAGATAAATAGGGCATGCCGCCGCTCTACACTTTAAGGAAAGTTTCCTTCGCTGCCACGAGGCGACTGCAGCAGCGACCTTTGACCGTACGTCTGACCAATACTTTTCTAGCTGGAGACCTGCTCCAAACTACACGCTGAGGTATTAGAAGTGCGCCATTCGTCCAGCTGAAAGGCGCCGGAAGAGTGGTGATACCTCTCTATGCACCCAACCAGAGACCACCCGATTTGCCGCAGTTAATTTTGGCCCCTGTAAGCCTTTCGTAATCAGTAAGCGCATCTGTCACCTTTTCAGTGTCTCGAAAGCACGACACAAAAATGGTGACGTCATCGGTGAACGCGGAGACTTTAGCCAGCGTTCCACCAGGCAAAGCTATTTCTCGAGAGACCGAACTTGCCTCCCCGCTCCTCAGTTTGCAAAGTATTCGCTCCAATGCAAGGATGAAGAGCGGGGGAACAGCGAACTGAATGGGAGATTATGAAGGGTTCCGTTCATTGGCACTATGGATGCTAGTGTGCGGTACAGAATGGGAATCCATTTACGGAAATCAGGTTTAAAACCGGCGGTCTCTAGAACATATGCTAGGAATCGATGGTCGCCCCTATTGAAACTTTGGACTGATGCAAATTGATTAGCGCGGCTTCAGTGTCGTCTTCTTTCCCTTCCTCTAGGTTCTCGCGAATCAGGTGCAGATTGTTCTAGATTGATCTCCCCTTCGCATCGTAGTTCTGCTCAGGTTCGACCAGACCGCCTATAACAGCCTGCAGCCGATTGCATATAGAATCCTGGTCAAAATCTTAAAGTCTGTGTTAAGCAGAGTTATGGCCGGCCATGCCCGTCCCTCTTCCTCAGCAATGTGATCACCCTCTTGGTGACTTGACTCAAGATGGATACCTGATTAAATCAATGGTTGAACACATCCATCAGAATCGGTATACATATAAGCGACAACCTCAAATACAGTTCGTAGGGCAGGCCATCCAGTTCGGCGATCTGTTGTAGCTGGCATGCTTCATCGCATCCAGGACCTCCTGTTGGGTCATCCTGCCTTCGCAACTAGCAGCTCTAGCCGCCTAGAGGCGGGGAGAGTCAGCCAAATAGTCACCGGATCCTGTATGAGTAAGTAAGGCTCTTGCGTAAAACGCTCTTTGAAATGATCCCGAAATCCCTCGCAGATCTCTTGAGTTGATGTCAGGGTTCGTCCATCCGAGTGGTTGACACTTGCAATGTACTTGTCCAAGTCACGCCTAAAGGCTTCACGAAGCTTGTCTGCATAAGAGTTCATGGCTTTGGTCGCTATCTAAGCTAGTTTAGCCGTAGCTACCTGCCCTTCATAACGCTCACTAGCCCCACGCCGAAGGCCTTGCTTAGCTCGTTCTTGACTGTTGTTATCCCCTGCCCCTATTGCTCTTGCAAGTTTTGTCTAGGTGCTTCTTCGTCTAGACCTGATCTAGAGCGAGGTACTAAGCGTATCGGACAGAGAAGTCTCTAATATAAGCCTTAAGGCTAACTCACCCTTTACTCCCTGTAACCACCCCTACTAAATCCCTCTGTATGAATAGCACTACTTATTCCTGGAAGTTTTATATCTCCAGTAGGGAGGTATTGAACCTCCAGAACCCTGCTAGCTTAGGCCTATTTGTTAATTCTAGACTAGCCATAACTAGTTTGTGGTCCGAATAACCTAGCCAATGGAACTCTGGACGGGCTATGACGTCTAAGTCGCCTCTTCTGACTAGCATCCTATCCAGATAGGTGTTTGGGTATAAGGGTACGCTGTTGGTCCATGTCCACGTCTCCCTGCCAGTGTGTTCGACTAGCAATCAGATTGACTAAACTTCTCGCACCTCTCCGTCCTTCTAGTTCTCCTCCCTACCTTATCTATGTTGGGGTCAAGGATGGCATTCCAATCCCCTAATAGAACTACCTGCTTTGGACATGCAACGAATGCATTTGGCTGCTGGAAAAAGGAGGCCCTCTCCCGAGTGGTACTAGGTGCATAAACCACGATGACCCAAAACACGCAGTTTGATGGCCACATCGGCCATGATCAGTCTGCCGTCCTCGTCCATATGCAAAATGCTGACCGCAACAGACAGGGTGCGTTTCACCTGCAAGGAGATGTCCTTTCCTCTAAGATTGCCATACGCTGAGAAGACATCGTAATCTCTAGCTAGCATCTGACAGTCTCTGGACGAAACAAAGTGTGTCTCCTGTAGCGCAGCCACATCCACTCCTAGGAGGCGAGCCGTCTGGTTGGATGACCTCAAGCCTCTCGCATTCAGACAAGCCAAGTTAAGGGACATGATGTACTCAGCTTAAGCACTGTCACTTCCGATTCCAAAGTCCCCCAGTGGGAGGACGCCGATGTTGTACGTCATGCTTAGCATTGCCTGTTTGATGTTTTTCTGGCTGTGCATGATGCCGCTGACGTCTATGGGTAATGTCCGCTTTAAGACACTGTACTGGTACCCTTCCCTGGCATTTGAGCAAAAGTAAGTCCTGGGAAGGGTCATTGTCTCTAATTAAGGGGAATTTGTGATAGGCTTCCTTCACGGCTTCCAGACATTTGCCAGACCGGTCTGAGCAGATCGTCATGAAGGGGACGCCTTGAAAGTATGTGAGAATTTGAATGTCCTTACTCCCCATATAACGGAGACCTGAGAGAGATTTAAGAATTGTGCTCTGTCGGAATACCAAGTCCCTACTGATAGACAGAGGGTCGATTTTTGCAAACATCTTCTTCAGTTTTGAAGGGGAGGACTTTGGTGTCTTTTCCTCAACCAAGGTGTGGTTTTGTCGTAGTGGTGGGTGTGTGATAGCGGGTGTCTGATTTTTGTGTTGGGAGTTGGTTGTGTGTGTGTGTGTGTGTGTGTGTGTGTGTGTGTGTGTGTGTGTGTGTGTGTGTGTGTGTGTGTGTTTCTTCCTCGACGGAGGAGCTCTCTGTTTTTTTTTTTTCTTTATCCCTTGCTTGTTGATGGCGGGTTCGTTTTGTTGCATTTCCAGCAGTTTCTGTTCCATTGGCTGCCGCGGCTGAATCTGCTACTTTTGCTTCGGTAGATGCTGCACCTGCTTCTGCTGCTGCATCTACTGCTGCTGCTCTTGCTGCTGCTGCTCTTGCTGCGTCTGCTGCTGCTCTTGCTGCTGCTGCTCTTGCTGCGTCTGCTGCTGCTCTTGCTGCATCTACTGCTGCTGCTCTTGCTGCGTCTGCTGCTGCGGCGGCTGCTGCTGCTATTGTGGAGACTGCTGTTGTTGTTGCTGTCTCGGTTGTTGGGCTGGTGTCGGGGAAGGAGGTTGTGGGCTTCCGTTTCCTGTCCAGCACCATGCTCCATCTTCCTGCTTTGCTCCTTCCGCAGTTTTGGATTTCCTAGAAGCTGAGGTTGGTGCTGAGGTTGCAGGAGTGGCAGCAGCTTGCTTGGTCTCAGGAGATGGCGCCCTCTTGTGAGTTGGGACCACCTTTGGTGTTGGTTGGCTTTGAGTTGTCCTATGGGGCAGCTCTTTGCCATGTGGCCCTGTGGTTTACAGAACCAGTAGTGTGGTCGATGGCCCTCCATCATACCGTCATGCTGGTGTACTAAAAGGTCAGCGCCATCTGTATCGCAAGGAAGCCCTTTTTCTTCAGTCTCATGGCCACTGTGAAACAAGTGTATCTTGGTTTTCTACCATACTAGGGCCACTTGCTCTAATTTGCTAAACTGGCGGAAGAGAGTTCCCAGGATTTCTTTAGGTATCTCTAGTGGTACGTTAAATACCTGCACGCAACTCCTTTTCTTGCCCTGGTATTCAGGCATTGACTTCTCTCCCACACTTTATGTCTTTGAGGGAGAGTTTCTCCACATTCTCTTTGGTATGTAGGAGGATGTCCCACATGGCAAAGCTCCTTTGGTGCTGGAATACTTAGTTTAGGAGCCCCACCATGTCTTCCTTTTTCAGTCCCAGGAGGCGGTTTTCGGGTATGTCCGAGGTGACGAGGGAGAGGACTCTGCCCTTGATCACTTCCCAGCCGCCCAGCACTGGCTTTGTCTCTGCTCCCTTGATGTATTTCCTGTACTTGGTGAGGTACAGGTCTTTGTACTCCTTAAGAGACAGTTGTTTTTCCATGCGGACCCTTTTGTTATTAATAGTGCTGTGTCTTTAGTGAGGTTGAACCATAAGTTTTGTTCTTTTGTAGAGGCCGCCTCTTTTGTGAGGTGGATGCCTTTTGGGGAGGGGGCATCCTCTTTTTCAATGTCCTTCGGGGCCGGTTCTCGTTTGGTTTTACTGAGATCGACTGCATATTTGAGGAGGCATCCTCTTGAAGAACTGTCCCCTTTATTGTCCTTAAAGAGAGCTGCCCCATCTCGGTTTCTGATGTCTTGGCGGTATGTCCCCTCGTTTTTCTGGTTGGATCTCCTTTTGGGGAAGTCGTCCTCTTGGGGAGCATTCATGTGCTCTGGGGGTGCCGCCTTCTTATTTTGGTTAACTGGGTGGTATGCTCCTTTCATTTTGTGGCTGCCTCCCCTTTTGGGGAGCATCTCCTTCACCGAAGTGTTTTAAGGGTGTCTCTTTTTTGTTTTCTTTTATCGGGCGGTATGCCCTGTACAGTTTTCACTTGGTTCCCTCCTGGGGGAATTCCCCTCTTCAGGAGCCGTTTCCTCGTTGTTGGTGAGGGTGTCTGGGCGGTATGCACCTTCCTTTGGGGGAGCAATTACTTCATTGGTGACCCCCATTCTGGGGGGGTGTCCATTTGCTTCTCTCTCAAGGCGGTTGTAGATTCCGTCTCCAGTTCCATGTTTGTAGAATGTTACGGACTTTGCCAAAGCGAGTGACGTGGAGACGGCGTCCGAGACGGGGAGTCGAAATTATCACCAAAAAGACGTGGCGCTAAAAGCGGCAAGTGGGGAGTATAGAACTTAAAGAGGGAGTGGGGAGTTAATTGGAGGGCGTAGAGAAAGTGTGTCCGATCCTTCCTCGCGGGTAGGTCGTTGTTATCAGCTCAGATCCCTCCTCATGGGGGGAGTGCAGAGAAAGAAAAAGAAAATAGGGCCTGCGGACAGGAGGCTAGCACAATAAAAGAATAAAATCTTGTCAAAGTGTTTCGGGCCCGAGAATGTGCCGCCAAAACAGGTCAGCGAGGGACAAAGTATGTAGGAACAGATAGCCAAAAGGCTAAGCCGTTAATAAAAAGAAAGGTTTCTTAATATTATAAAACCTCTCTAGGAAGGTGTACTACAACTAGTGAGTAGCCCGGTTTAATTGTAATTACTCTGATGCTAGCGCGTTTACAAGACACGTAAGCACGAAAATCAAATTGAAGGTCACATAAAAAGCCAGTAGGGGTGATTAAGTTTACAGTGTTTGTCTACGGGCGGATTTGATTAGGTGGGTTAGGGATCAGATAGGGTGGGGCGAACGGAAATGCTAAAACAAAGCCGAAAGCACCTGTCTAGCAGAGACGCTTGCCGTCAATGAAATGTAACATTTTTTTTATTATTGAATCGTCTTTTTTTTATTTGCCGTCACAATTCAAATATTCATCGCTGCTCATAATTTATACACGGGTATGTTGGCGGGGACGAGCGCAATATTGGCACGGTTTTCTTTACGATACAAACAAGAAGGGATGTACCTGCGAGTCTTCTTCCGTTAGACTCCTGTTTAAGTCCTTACTGATCCACGTTATTTTCCGGCTTGTTCCCGATTTTATGTTCGTTGGTATAAGTGTGGAACGTAGGTGAATGGGAGGGAGGTGTTGGTACGTTGCATTAAATATCTAAAGGTAAATAAAACAAAGGTTCAGTGAGCAAAATACAATAGGAAGGCGGGAATAGTAAAACGAAGGTCTAAAGGGAAAATTAAATGTGCAAGGGAAAGGCGAATGTGCGAAAAGAAAAAAATAAGGCTTACAGAATGAATTAAAAATGAAATAAACAGACAACTGGATTAAACGCAGAGAATAATAGGTGAAATAAGAAATAGTAAGTGAAATAAAATAGCACAATGAAAGAAACGGGAATTATTTAGTAGTGCGTTCTTTTTTTTTTTTTTTAATTAATTGCCTGTACACACGGACACATCATCCGATTTAAACAATACTAGAAGACCAATCCGACGTTGCCCGGTAATGAATGGAGGCGTTTTTTACCAGCTTTGACCTCTATATTACTATCATTATTTGTTCCTATTTAATTGAATCCCCATGAGAGCAAAGTTAGTCAATTTTTAATGTGGATATAACACAGCTCTTGAAAAAAGGGATTGGAAAAAGAACATAACAATTGCCTCAGCATAGAAATACTTTTCTTTCACTGACCGAGGACAGAATAGAAAAAGTGTAGTATCAGAACAGATTCTATACTTTGATCCGAGTCTAATGCCAAGTAAGTAATTTGTTAACTAAAGGAAGGGGGCCTTCAGACATTTCCCAGTCTTAAAATACGCTTAAATATATTTTAATTCATGCAGATTTCGTATTTATAACTCCAGAGCCAAGTCTCTACTGAATATTATATTGTATCTAATATATAGTACGAATTTCAAAAGAAGAAAAAAATGGTTTCACAGCTAGAATCGAGACAAAACATTTAGTGCTCCAGTCTATTTCCCTACCATTTGAGCTATCGACATATAGAAAAAAAAGATTAAAAATTAAACCATTTCAAGGTACAGATGACTTTGTGCATGCGCAAAAGTAACAGAAATATGTCGGCAAGTTGAAATGAATATTTTTACTTTCAACTTGACGACATATTTCTGTACGCATTATTCATCCATCCAAACAAAGATTTTACTCATTGTGAATTATCTTTGGTGTATGATTACTATTTCCTGTTAATGTCAGTGTTATGTGACTGGTAGTTTAAGAGTTTATCGGTTAAATATTTGCACACACAAATACGTACATATATCTTCGGTTTTATTTATATAAATAATAAGTTATAAATAGAATAGTCAAATCGTTCCAAAAAAGGTGACGAAAAGTTATATTTTATTTATTTATTTATTTTTAATTTTTAAAGTTGCAATTCATGTTGACAGGGAGGCTAAGATTCCTTTGTCAATCTTTTCTTTCTCTCTCTCTCTCTCTCTCTCTCTCTCTCTCTCTCTCTTCGACGTGATGTAGAGTGGAAGATAGTTCGATGAAGAGTCCACGTGATGTTGTTAACTGCGGGGATTTTATGAAGCCGGATAGGTGACGCGTGGTCGTGAATTTTGAAAATCTGGGTAGTTGTTTTTTTTGTTGTTGTTGTTGTTGTTTATATCTATTAGAACTGATACAAACAAAAAAAAACTACACAGATTTTCAAAATCCACGACCACGCATTACCTGTCCGGCTTCATAAAAAACCCTGCAGTTAACAACATCACGTGGACTCTTCATCGAACTATCTTCAACTCTACATCACGTCGAAGAAAAAGAGAAAAAAAAAAGATTGACAAAGGAGTCTTACTCCGAAATATACTTCTTAAAAAATAAACACCTGTTTATTTTATGACAAATTTCGCGTTGCAGTTTTTGGCTTCAAACGTATTTATACGTATTTTATCCTTATATATATATATATATATATATATATATATATATATATATATATATACTTATACATATATGTATAACAACCCTTTAAAGTGTGTATAATTGATACGTCGATCAGTTCTAGCTAAAAAGAAGGAAATACATAAAGATATACTTATTTATCTATCTATATATACAAGAAATCGCCGTCGATTATGCATATATATATATATACATACATAGATAGATAGATTGATATAAGTGAGATTTGTGTGTGTTTGTATCTGTACATTTCCCTGACAAACTACTCTGTCAATTTTCAGGCTACAAACGTCAGAGTTTACATAAGGGATATTGAGATTTGCTGAAAATCTTTTTAATCAGTTTTCGGACAGAAATTTGGCTGTCTACGTGTCAAAGTCCAACGATTAAACCTTTGAGAACTCAACCTAACTCCTCCGCCAATTATTGGTTTAAACACTTGAAATTCTAGATTTAGGTTACTTAGACATGGATCAACCTTATTGTTTGATTTGAGGCCAAAGCAATAAATGTTAAGGGATCAAAAGGGGGTGAATGCTTTAAGAAATTGATCTCTACGCTCTCTACCAAATTACTCAGCGAATTTTTAGTCTAAACATTTGAAATTTTACATATAGTGTATTCAGACACAGGACAAGTTTTCTGTCGTTTTTTGGCGTTAAATCTCGCTGCCAAGGGGTCATAGTTTAAACAATTTTACCTTTACGGTCTTTATTAAACTATTAAGCAAAGTTTTCGTCTATACATTTGAAATTTAACATAAAGTGTATTCAGACATACAGCAAGCTTTTTAACTAGTTTTGTGGCTAAAACTTGCCTGCCAATAGGTCAAAGTTGAAAGAGTTGACGTTTGCAAACTCGACCAAACTCCTGCCCTAATTTTTGGTCTAAACACTTGAAATTTTAGATGTAGATAAACTTAACATAAGTAAACCTTTTTAATATATATATATATATATATATATATATATATGCACATAAAATTACGAATAGTACTTAAGGCCCGAGCAAAGCCAGGCTGAACTACTAGTATATCTATAAACGTCTCTGTGTGTGTGCGCGCGCGTTTCCCTATCAAATTACTCTGTCGATTTTCTGTCTTCAGACTCGGGGTTTGATAAAAGGTGTATTGAGATTTGGGAAAATCTTTTTAATCGGTTTTCTGCCAGAAATTTGGCTGCCAAGGATTCAAAGATGAACGATTTGACCTTTGAAAACTCTAAAAACTCCTCCGCTAATTTTGTGTTTAAAGACTTAAAATTTTAGATGTAGGTTACTTGGACATGGATCAACCTTTTTAATTCGATTTGAGCCCAAAGCAATAAATGTTAAGGTGTCAAAATTAAAAAAAAAGATTGACCTCTCAGCCAATTTTTGGTCTTAATATTTGAAATTTTACATAAAGAGTACTTAGACATGTAGGAAGCTTTTTAATCAGTTTTTGGTCGTAAATTTGACTGCCAAGAGGTCAAGGTATAAAGAGTTGGCTCTACAAAACTCCTTTGCCAATTTTTGGTATACACATTTAAAATTTTAGATGTAAGTTACCTGGACATAAGTCAAACTATTCAATATATATATATATATATATATATATATATATATATATATACATATGCACATAAAGTTATGACCAATACATAGGTCCAGAGCAAAGCCTGAACTGCTAGTATAGATATAAACCCTGTGTATCGCTTTATTGCAGGTCAATATTTTTTAAATTTTGAAATTGCCTTGAAAAGCAGGAGGTGTTCAGTTTCAAGTTGAGATGACGTGATGCTATAGGAAACTTCCAACATGTTCCTCCAAATTTCATCCTTCGACGAAAATTGAACACCTTCATAAACTTTCGTCTGTATTATTGATCAGAGCTACTCAATTGGGGTTATATTTGTGGAACACGGTGGCCATGTCATAAAATTTTGTCCACTAATGCCTAATGCCTTAAGGTAGGATGTCGTAGCCTTGGCTGAGTTGGATGGCGCATTGTCGTGCATAAAAATCAACTTGCGGTGACGCACTAATTGAAGGTCATCAAGCTATGGTGACAATTGCTCATTTAAAAATAAAATATAAGACTGGCTTCTCAATTGGACACCTTCTAGCACTCGAATTAATTCATCGCAGATTATTCTTACCCAAAACATGACATCTGCACCTCCCTGTTGACGACAGAATCGATGAGAGGCAAGGAATCCAAGAGAGCTCCAAACTTTGGCCTACTCATCTGGTCCATCAAGGGTTGCTCTGGCCTCATCGATAAAAAGAACGTTTTCAAAGCTGGTTTCATGTATTTCTGAGCACACGAAAAAAGTTTTTCCTTATGAGTTTGATTTAAAACAGGTCTTGCCATGGGCTTAATGCTTTTAGCAATCTGTTTAAGACATTGCAGCGTGTCTTTCTGGACAATGAAAGATATTCCAGCCTTGTCAAAAATAGCAGCACTGTTGCTACCCGCCTGCTTGATAAGTTGACTTGGAATTTTTCTAACACCACGAGCAGAAACTGACTTTCTTGTGTTTTGTCCTTCCTTGGTTTGATGTTTGGATTTTCTACAGATGGAGACAGTGTTCGTCGATCTCTTCCGAGCTCCTTAGCTAGATTTAAGAGTTATAAACCTACTGCAAGGCCTGCACGTTCCTTTTCACTATCTGTCAATCGACCCTTTCTATGCATTTTGGGAGATCTGCAATAAAGGGAAATACACTTAAAATAAGCAGAAAAAAGAAAAATTAGCATAACCTTCAAAATATTTGTTCAAATTCCTCTAAAATCAGGAAAATAAGCCACCTTGTTATGCTATTCTAGTGTACCAAATTTCACTGCTCTACGTTCCGTAGCAATTTCAAAATTAAAAAAATATTGACTTACAATAAAGCGATACACCAGGCTTATACATATGAATAAATATATATATAAAGACACACATAAACAACCACCCAAACACACGCGCGCACACACACACACATATACACATATGTGTGTGTGTGTGTGTGTGTGTGTGTGTGTGTGTGTGTAAACGAAAGCGTTTGTCTGTTCTAACAACTTAATTGGATAGTGCTACTGATTATCAATTCGATAGTTAAGGGGTCGATACTGGATGTGGAATAGGCGCTGATCTAGCCACACTGAAGAGCTGTGATACAGCGAAACAGTCTGTCTGTAGATGGATATATATATATATATATATATATATATATATATATATATATATATATATATATATATATATATATATATATCCTAGCAATAAACGCCAGCTTTGCTCGGGCCCTGTGTACTGTTCATAACTTTATGTGCATATGTATATGTATATTAAAATGTTTCACTCATGTCCAGGTAACATACATCTAAAATTTCAAGTGTTTAGACTCAAAATTGGCGAAGGAATGTGGTAGAGTCCACAAAGGTCAACTCTTTACACTTTGACTTCTTGGCAGCCAAAATGTCGCTCAAAATATGATTAAAAAGCTTGCTGCATGTCTGAATACACTTTATGTAAAATTTCAAATGTTTAGACTGATAATTGGCTGAGAGATCAATTTTTTTTAAACTTTGACCCCAATTTTGACCCCTTAATATTTATTGTCTTGGGCTCAAATCAAATTTAAAATATTTGACCCCCGTGCAAGTAATGTACATTTAAAATTTCATGTGCTTAGACCCAAAATTGACGAAGGAGTTTGGCAGAGTTTTGAAAGTACAAATCGTCTAATTTTGATCCCTTGACAAACAAATTTCTTGCTGAAAACCGATTGAAAAGATTTTTCCAAATCTCAATACGCCTTATGTCAAATTTCGAGTGTGTAGACTGAAAATTGACAGAGTAATTTGTTAGGGAAATATACGTACACACACACACACACATTCCACTTATATATAACTATCTACCTATCTATCTATCTCTCTCTCTTTATATATATATATATATGTATATATATATATATACACACACACATATATATATATATATATATATAATCTACGGCAACGTGTTACGCCGTCCTAAGGCTCAAATCCACAACCATAGGTGTGTAATTATCGTTAAAAGTTTAACAACAATCGACATATATATGTGTACGTGCGCGCGCGTGTGTGTGCGCGCACGTGCGATATATAGATAAAGAAAATTTATAGAAGAAACTCACATGGTGCTTAAATCCAAATATCTTTTGCAAAAAAACAGCACATTTTAGATAAATAAAAGCATCGTATATGATTGCGCGCGCGTGTTTGATCTTAATTAAATGTTATAATATCTCTGTATTTTATATGTATCTTTGTAATAAAATAGAATGGTTTGTGTTATTTATCATCGCGTTGTCTTTTAATGGGATTCAAAGCTTTGGTTACAAGAATAGATATACGCTCTCCATTATTATAAGGGTTAAAGTGTATTTTTATGTGTGTGTTACTTGTTTTAGAAGCTTTGAAAGATTTCGAATCACTATCATGTCATTCTTACTGTTATTACAATAGTAAAAAGTAAGATGGTTAAGCTTAAACATGAAAAGTAAAGGACTAGTTGTTAAAACTGGAAAAGAAAAGGACAAGATATTCTAGTAACAAATAATAAATTTATAACTTAAAATATTGCAGCATTAAAAATTGAATTAAAAAAAACAGAAGCACTCGTCTTCTTTCAATAAAATCTCCCCAATTATCTCTCTTCCATTCTTTCATTCTCTCTGTTTCACTTGTTACTTCTCCTTTCGCGAGAGCGGTGAATTGGTATCAACAGTAGTCGCTGGAGCGACGTGGTTGTTATGGAAACCAGACAATAAAAACGTCGCTCACGTCTTTACTTTTTTTACGATTTTAAACACCAGTAAATTCATCATAACATTTCTTTTACTGAACGAAAATTGAAAAAAAAAATTTTCACAATATAACTGAGAAGGTAAACTATAAACTGTAATAATTATTTGAAATTTGGTTGACAAATGAGTGAGCAGTGAAGCTTTAAATCTGTTCTAAATGACTAAAAATGCCACTTAACCATATATTCAAACAAGGGAGTGTTTGAATGACATCATAAAATTCGTTTGATTTAGCTTGGCTCCAACATTTTTTCTCAATGATGTTCTGATGATTCTGATGATGCTTGAAGCAAATTTGTATTTTATGCCCCCATGAGACTAAAATAAAAGACCTTAATTATTTTATATATTATGATTGCGAGGACATTTTTTAAAAAATGTTCTCATGCGTTCGGAATAAATTTAAAGGGCATATAATCTTATCGCTACACTTGCAATATGGTAATTATGTTTTTTCATGGTTATATTTAATTTAACTGCATTGTAACTTATTCGTTGTTTTATATTAGGTACTGCCAGGAAAGAATTTTTTCATTGTGTTTCTATTGAAGAGCTTGCTATATCTATTTCATTATTATTAATGCTACTACTATTTTAACTGTGTGTTTATTCGTTATTCTTTTATTATTTAATGATGTGATGTTTGTATATGTGACAGATGGGGAAAGATTGGAATGGTGGTATTCTCCCCCCCTCCCACTTTTTTTGCAAGTACTATCCATTTGATCTTTTTTATGGTTTATTCGAGCTCTAACTCCGCTGATCTGAATGAATGGTCTGAAATCTGTGCTGATGAAGAGACAATTTTATATCAATAAACCTCTTCGTCTTAGAAACGTCTCACACATAAATACTTTTTGTCAGATGTTAAAACTAATATCAATGAATATGTCATAAATTTGTTTATTTCAAAATTAAAGTTTAATAGCTTTGGTTGAAATAAATGTTTAATATCTATCGATCGATCTATCTATTTGTCTATATATCTTTTCTTTTTTTTTTTTACACAGAGATCACCACTTATCAAGGCCCGGAAGCCACTCAGGGATAAGGGTTATTGCAAGTACATTACGTTAGTGAGGAGATTTGATGAAGTGTTTACTTAAGGGGGCTGTTCATTAGGAATTTGTTAACATTAGACTTGAAGACATCCAAGTTGTAGTGCGGAGGGAAGCAGGCAGACGGAACAGAGCTCCACAGGCGTGCAGTTCTAAGAAAGAAGCTTTGTTCATGAAATCCGCGTTTTGATTTAGGCACAGATATAGAGTGGGGGAAATTTTTGACAGTGGATTCAGCTAGACGGGTGTTTTTCGTGAAAGATTGGCGAGGGGTGACCAGGGATTGGAGTTCAGACGAGCACCTGCCATGAAAATAACGATAAAACAAGGATAGGCTTGCAACGTCTCTTCTGTGGGAGAGGGGTTGCAGGGTAGAGAAAAGGGCATCCCCCACTAAACCACGAAGTCTATTTTGTACTCTGTCAAGGCATGATAGGCTGTTTTTGGCAGCTCCTGCCCAGATATGGCAACAGTATTCCATCCTTGGCCGTACTTGGCTTTTATATAGATAGAGAATTGCATCAGTAGTGAGATATCTTCTGGAGCGGTAGAAGGATCCCACCATCTTTCCAGCGACCTTGGCAACAGACTTGATGTACGTGTTCCATTTCAGATCAGGAGTAAAGGTCAAACCCAGAAGCTTGTCAAAACACGGGGCCTCACCCAGACGAGAGCCATCCATCACAATTGATGCCAGCTGGGGATCAGAGCGTTCAATCTATATCTCTACCTCTTTCTATATGTGTGTATATAATAAAGGATAGATAGGTATTTGCCTCCTTGCCAAGCAAGACACAAAGTCCGATGTGCACGTTGAAACAGGCAGATAACATCAATACAGGTAAAATGTTATTCCTCCAGCATCTTAATTAGTGACTTAGAGCAAGGAATGAAAAATGTATATACTCCAAATATCTTAAGATACTGCTTTCAATAGTTTAGAGCCTACACGGGAAAACACTAATTTCTTTCTGTTTTCTCAGAAACATTGCTCATGAAATGGAAATATTAAAGGACAATGTAAACGGAAGAGAGATTTACAAGTCTTTCAACTGTACATCCGCGGTCCACTTCCTAATCTCCATCGGAGTGGATGGACATATAGAGGGCCGTACTTTATGCTTACCTCAGATGAAAAATAAACTATCATAGAAAGTCAAGTTTATGTGACAAGCTGAGGCAGGATGATTAAAAGAAAAACTGAAGAGCGCAGGTTTCGCATCAGTTTCTGTCTCCTAGATGGATGATGCAACGGCTTTATCTTGGCGAGCAGGATTCGATATTTCATCTTTTGTAATAGGATTAATTTCTAATTTAAAGGTGAGTTAGTATATGCTTGTGATGGAGAACGTGGACTTTTAAGATTCGTTACGATTTGTTTTAAACATGAGCGATATCGCTACTAAAGTTGAACAGCCATTGGCATATTCATCTGGCATTAATCCTCTGTATTTAACCCATATATAGTACGTTCACAAGGACAAGTACTACGACTTCGAGTAAGAATGGTAGGTATCTTCAAACCGTTGTGTGGAATGTCATCATTATACGCATTAAGTCGTGACGTCATCATTTCGTGTGTTTACTACAGTTTGGGTCAATTTCTATGGAAGATCATTTATGCAGAAATTTATGAATGAATAAAATGTAAAATAAAAAATGGATTAAAAAAAAAACAATATATGACTTAACTTTTATAAAGCAAATAGATTTTTAATAACGAACTACACAGACGATAAAATCAATTTTAACCTGTTCTGTTGATGCATGTATCTAAATATGATATCGATTACAGACCTCCGTACTGTTTTGGAAAAGAAGGCGCAAATTTTGATTGCCATTTTAAATAATCAAATACAAACGAATTTTTTAGTCGATTTTGCTTTTGTAATTTTTATTATCTCAAGAGTCATATATTCTATTATATGAATATATTTTTATTATTACTGGAAACCTGTTATATAAAAATCTGTTTAAACTTCGTATCACGTAATATTTGAATTTAATATCATTTAAAGCTTTTTAAAAATAATTAATTTTTAGAATTCCGTTTCTTTGTTGTAATTCAAACAATTATATTACCGAGAAAAAAAAATCAAGAAAAATTGTTTTTTTTTTAATTTTTTTGGTTTTTTAACATAGTAATATTGATTTTATTTCCAGTTTTATTTACAACTTTAAGGTAAGTGAACAAAATAACAAGATTATATATATATATATATATATATATATATATATATATATACAATATTTATTATGACGCGATATATACATATTTCAAGGTCGTACCATTGGTTTCGTTACGCCGATTCAACCATAAGAGGTTGGTAAAAAAACAGCGTAAGTTCGTCAGCGACAATGAAAAACAAAAAGTTTTTTTCATTGTCGCTGCCGACCTTACGCTGTTTTTTACCAACCTCTTATGGTTGAATCGGCGTAACGAAACCAATGGTATAACCTTGAAATATGTATATATTGCGTCATAATAAATATATATATATATATATATATATATATATATATATATATATATATATATATATATATAATCTTGTATATATAGTGTCATAATAAATATTATATCTTCAGCTCTCACATCCATGATCGAGCATTTTATTTGATTTTTTCCATCACCTCTTGACACGCTATATATATATATATATATATATATATATATATATATATATATATATATATATATATTGAAATAAATACTTTAAGTTTACGCATAAATTTATACTTTCGTATATTAATTTTATGTGGGTAATGAAATAATTATATATATATATATATATATATATATATATATATATATAATATATATATACAACTATTTTTTAATTATTTGATCTTTTCAGCTTTAAAGAATGTTGAAATTTTTATAGACCTACATTTACTTTGTTTAGTTTTCGTAACACCGAAATAAAATTCCTCTAATATATTTAACGAAACATACGTTTATCATGTAAGTATATTTAATAATGAACAAATATCGAACATTTCAGGAAAATATGACTATTATTTGATTTTTGCTAGATTTTTAAAACATGGGTGTGTCTACGGCTTGAAAAACGTTACTACATAGAAACGTTGTTTTAAAGCGTCGATAATATAAACACGATATTTATCTTGCATCTTCATTATTTTTGTATGCTGTAAAAAAAATTTTTTTAAATATTAACAATTTATTGGAGACTTCTTTTAAATGGTAAAAAAGTTAGGATGAAAATATTATATTAAATTACAGTTACATCGTGTTAGATACGGGGGGGGGGGGGCTACCTAAACAGCGGACATGGAAAAATGACAACTCTGGAAAGTTCTTAAATTGAAGTATGGCTATCGGATATAAGTTAAAGTTATGTTCATAATTGGGTTAGAGCAGTTGACAGGGTTGGAAAATAAGGAAGGCGTTTAAAGATAAAAAGAAAAAAATGGGAGGCACTGTTACAAAAGAAAGAATTCGGGAGGGTGAGAGAATTTAAAGCGGGGGTTGCTTAAGGATGACCACTTGGCAAAATTATGAGGAAATGAATGAAAGAATAAACTTTCATATGTATACTTTCGGCAGCCCCGTAATACTCATTTCTCTCATTTGGTCGTTTAGTTCTTATAGTCCATAAGCGGGAAGAAGTAATGGTTTTTCTCTGTCGGAATATATCTTTCTTTCTAACATGCTGGCTAGTTTTTGACCTTGAAGTAGTATTTCTTTCACCTCCTCACATCAAGTGGCTTCATGTCTTGCCTTAGGCTATTTCCATTAAAAATGGATTAAGAAATACAAATTCTACAGTTCCAGTAGATATCTCACTGATGATACAATTCTCTACCTGTATGAGAGTAAAGTAGGAGCTATGATGGAGTACTGTTACCATATCTGGACAGGAGCTCCTCGAAGCACCTATCATGCCTTGACATAGTTCAAAACCGACTCCGTAGTCTAGTACCTTTTCTCCTTCCTGCAATCTCTTTCCCAAAGAAGAGACCTTGCGAGACTGTCTCTGCTCTATTGTTATTTTCATGGCAAGTGCTCTGTTGAGGTCCAATCTATTGACCGCGCTTTTCCAATCCTATCCGACGAAACAGAAGGAATTCCTCCGTCTGTAGAAAAAACAACTGTACTGGACTGTTAAGATCTTGAGGTTGTAAAATAAAAAACAAACATATTCATCTCTACTAACGTATTGAGCACTTTTATCCTGCTTATACCTCTAAGTATATATATATATATATATATATATATATATATATATATATATATATATATATGATGACGATTGCTGCATCTTTCCAGATGATCGCCGTCACATTGAGTTCTCCCAATCTTGTCGTACATGCCATCTTAGATGACTCTGCACTCCCGCCGCAGATTTTCACATCTTGAAGTAGATGTGACATACAAATTGAGCAATGTCCATATATATATATATATATATATATATATATATATATATATATATATATATATATATAAAGCTGAATGTGTGTGTGTGTCTGGTCATGAATAGGCTCCTATATGGTTGACTATTTTAAAAAACTGATTACATATAATGATAGAATATGTACCGAGACACAGGAATGTATATGTTTGATCTGGCAGAACAGTGGTTCATTAAAATTGTGGTATCTGCGTTCGCGCCTGGTCCACAAAGTATGGAAATAAATAATTTAAAAATTTAAAAGAAAATGTTTTAAATTAAATAGGGATGGTATAATAAAATTGTGGGGTCTGCGTTCGCACCTGGCCTCCGTGGAATGGAAATAGGCACAAACTTTAATAAAGACTTTTCATATCTATCTGGGTAAGTAAACTTTGATAATTATATTTCTGTTTGAAGAAATATGGTATAATAAAATTATGGGGTGTTCGTTCGTTATGGGGTGTTCGTTCGCACCTGACCTCCATAGAATGGAAATATGTCACAAAGTTTAACAAGCTTTTTTAATATAGATCCACAGAATATTGTGATAAGTGTTTTAGTGTGAACAGGTATGGTATAATAAATTATGAGGTTTATCTATTTTATTTTTACTTTCATCATATTTTGCTTTGGTTTTGATACCCCCAAATTCAACCCACATTTACAACCCTTCCTTTTCATAACCTATCATGCTTTCATAAATCATAGTCCGTTTTGTGTAGGCTGTTTTTGAACCCAGTCAACGACGAGTACTTTTGCTAGTATATATATATATATATATATATATATATATATATATACATATCAAAAGGGCCGACCTGTAACGACGAGGGAATGGAATTCCTTTCCCCCCCAAACAAACGCACCAGGTTTAACATGTACAAAATTGTCTTTTTGTTGGTTACATCGAATGGAAATCACATCTGACGACTTGCTGAGAAAGAAGAACTTTATGAAAACATAAAATCATAAAATTGTCATCTTAACGAAACAGCTGTAATGAAAAGATCAAGGATGAAATAAAGAAGAGTTAAAAGAAAAACTGTAAGTCTTTGAATTTCAATAATTTTGTACTGCTTCTTACACCTCCCATAACATTGAAAATAAATTTATACATATTTTATGCATGTGTGTGTATGTATATATATTTATATCAGTGCTGGAGCGATTCAAATATTATCCTCGATTCCGATACAATTACGATTCTGATTCCTATTCTTTATAAATCTCTAAATATTCAACTATAAAGTTGTTACTTTTGCACGATTACCATAAGGACCCATGTTAAACGTGCAGATATTTTCTCAAACGTAAAAATATGTTTGTGGAGGGTTATCAATCGATTTTAGTTTTACTAGTTATAAAAAATCAATAGATATTCATTATTTCATCATTACTGTCAGCAGTAGTAGACTTTGCTTTAAACCAAATCAAATGAAATAGTCAATTTAAAGAATCGTTTTTAATATCGGAAAATACGCATACAATTTTCCATTTCCAATATCGATTCTGAAATCTCCAAAAGTCCCGATTTTTCCGATACTCAATTCTGATTCCGAAAAAGAACTTTGTGTGTCTGTGAGTTCGCTCACTATGGACTCGAAAACGGCTCGGTCGATTTTCTGAAATTTGACACGAAGGTACTTTATCCATCTGGAAGTGTTTTTAGATGTTAGGTTTTGTGTCGGAATGTCTTCGATAAGTGTCAATAATCGATAATCGCAATAATCCGATGAAAGAACAGGCGATGTTGACCAAAGTTAATACCTTACACAGCCTAGCATCACAGGTGCATTTGAGAAGTTTTATTACAACACAAGCTGAAAGGCCCAACATATAAAATCAACAATAGGTTCTTTTATATGACAGGCGCGTTCAAAATGAATGTTTCTGTTTAAAGCACAATTTCACAATGATACTTGACTTTTTCGTTTAAAACTTAAATTGAGGCCATTATCACCGCAACAACCAGTAAGTCAAAGCACATAAAATCAACAGTAAGTTCTTTGATATGACAAGGGCGCGTTCGAAATGGATGTTTCTGTTTAGAGCACAATTGAAGTATGATATTTTACTTTTGCATTTAAAACTTTGATGCAAGTCTTTATATGTAAGAATATTTTTATGAAATCAACAGTAGGTTCTCAACAGTGCAATGTAGACTTAAATATATTGTGAATTTAGGTACTGCGAGAGGCACGTGAAACTTACGCCAGGTGCATCGCGGTGGGTTCCTAATTAGAGCAGGCAAGCAATCGATTTGATTGAAAAATGGGCGATTTCGTTGATTTCGATGGCAATAAAAATATGGGAGAGTGAAACATTCGTTGATCATTCAATCCAGGGCAACGTCGGATCACCCTCCTAGTATATATATATATATATATATATATATATATATATATATATATATATATATATAAGATTCGCCCGCTTTATTCACGTTTTGCATGAAAAATTCTATTTCAACATTAACCGGCCGACTGACGCACTAAGCCTTATATACGGATTCGAGTTCGCATCTAGAATCAACAGGATATACTGATGTGTTTAATATATATATAGATCACCAAAACACGAATGTCCCAAGTGGGCATCAGGAAGCATAGATCCTTTTATGCACGCATGGATGGTCATTTAGGCGCCGGTCACATATAATAGAAGCAACCATTGTATGCATTTTACGGACCAGAGAACCTGAAAGGATAATTTACTCCGGTCGAAATGCACAAAGCTTTGTAGTGACAAACATGTATAGTTGGAATCCATTTATCAAGACCGTTCTCATTTTTTTTTTTTCTTTTCTATTTCTTGATTTGGGCGGCAGATTCCTATTTTTTCTGTCGTTTTCACACGCGTTTGTGATACCGATCTTTTTGGTGCCAATTGATTATTTGTTGAGCTCACGCTATTCACCGATACTGCCCACCGGAAAAGGATGCATGTTCGGCATGATCAAGTTGATGCATCAGAGTTAAGCAACGTTGAGCTTGGTCAGCACTATATGGATAACTGTTTGGGAATACCACGCGCTATATACAGAGAGGCGCCGACACTTTCCAGCAAAAAAAAAAAATCCTGAAAAAATCTAACGTCGTCGTCTCACCTGACAAAAATATACATGCGACTAGGGACCGCTGCAGAATTTATTATCCCTGAAAAACATCCTTCCTCTGAAAAAGTCGGCTCAACGCACACAGGTACCAGGATCGTGTTGATTAGAATTACATGCAAAGTTTTTCATAAAGAACTGATTAACCGTTTCTGGAAAATCAGAATAATCTACATATTAATACGATAGCGTGTGTTATTTTCTGTGTCATGTTTACATCTTTTTTATTCCGAGTTACTCTCGTTTAATTGTTATGACCTTTTATTACTTGTAATAAAGAATTTTTCCAAGGATTCTTCATAAGTTTTGGTTTCGGTTTTGATTATATATGAAGGAACTCAAGTTATAAATCTGTAGATATAGCAGAACGGAAACTATATTGTGTGTCACTAAGAAGGTTATTATTGCTGAGATGGTTGATACTTTTCCATTTAACACAGATTGCAGCAACTTACTCATGACACACAGGAAACTTATTATTATTGATACTAATATTAAATATATATATGTATGTGAAAATAATGGAAATAGTATTCCGACAAAATAGAGAAAATAAAAAAAGGAACAAACCGTATTATGTGTTCACCAACGTTTCGTCTTTTTTTATTTTCTCTATATATGTATGTATATATATATATATATATATATATATATATATATATATATGTGTGTATTATTTTTCAAATAAATGTTAGCAATTGAAAACACGTTAAAATTAATTTACAACAAAGGTCGTTGATAGTACTTAATCAAGGAGAGCAAATTATATATTTTTAATTATCCTTTATGTAAATACAGTCACATCTTGCTACCATGGAGACCGTTTCAATCATAATAGATATCATAATGGAAAAAATTAAAAAATCAAAAATTAAAAATGGTTCAAGACCATTTGCAATTTTAGAAGAGATATACTTTTCCTTGACTGGCGTGGAATGAGGTTAAATATCTTATGGATTTAAAATTAATTACAAAAATCAAATTTTATTTGAAGAAGAGAAGGTAAAAAGATGTTTGGGGGAAAGAATTAGAGAGGGTGATAGGAGCGAAAGTATAACATAAATATATAGAGGAGTGTATGGATTTCGTAAGAGATAGAAAATTAGTTAGATTTAAATACACTCTTTATATATCAAAACTTAGATCAATAAATAAATTAATACAATTGTAAACAAACAAAATGTTTTGGGCGGATGTAATGAGTGTCTCTTCCCAGTGAATAATAAAGGAATAAAATATTTAAAGAATTTATAGCTCTAGTATTGCATTATTGAGATAATTTTAACTTGTGCTTTTCATATTTATATTCGACCAGAAACTGTTATTCGATATATATATATATATATATATATATATATATATATATATATATATATAGTGAACCCCCGAAAAAAAACGGGGCCCAACTCTAATTAGGCCCCGTTTCTTAGTGCTTTGTCCGAATGAAATGAAACTTTGGTCATAACTAATTTATTATATTCAAAACATCACATCAAAACACTAGGGTCTTTAGCCTTTTTTTCACCGTTGACTGTAAAATGCTCAGAAAAACAATTTAATGTCCTCTGTTTGGGGAGGGGGAGGGTCACCCTGTGTATATATATATATATATATATATATATATATATATATATATATATATATATATATACATGCAGATATATATATATATATTAGACATTAAGAGGAGATTATAGATAGATATATAAATACCCGTTCACATACACTTTTCACGATAAAGCTAGAACCCAGAATTAAATAGAATCGAGCAATTGCATCGACAACGGACAACGCCAGACCCAAATTGGGTTTCGATGTACTGCATCTCACCAGTGACGTGCTCCGACATAGACGCGAACCCAGATAGTCGCATTCATGAAGTGTGCAATACTGACGACCTAACCATATGCAGTAACTATCTTAGTTGTATAGGACGCGCTGTTCTTGGCCTTCGGGCCAGGATCAAAGTGTAGTATCTGTCCGGCAGATGCTGCACTTAAGATGGTTTGTACCAGTCAATGGAGGGGAAACCCTCTATACTGGGACAATTATTATTTTTGGTAACCAGAGTGACCCCTTTTAGGGGAGCTGGTTTTTACCTCACATTAAAAACGGCCTTGTGCCTAATTTGCTCAGTGGGGGAGCAAATAAATACCATCTTAGTTGTATAGGACGCGTTGCTTGTCACATCGTAGAATGTAGAACTGGATAAAAAATATAAGAATTAAAAAATCGAGGCATGGCCAGTAGATTGCGCCGTGGCCCATATGGTTAGGTCGTCAGTATTGCACACTTTATGAGTGCGACGACCTGAGTTCTCGCCTATGTCGGAGCACGTCACTGGTTAGATGCAGTACATCGAAACCCACTTTGGGTCTGACGTTGTCCGTTGTCGATACAGTTGCTCGATTCTATCTAATTATGGATTCTAGCTTTATCGTGAAAGGTGTATGTGAACGGGTGTATATATATATATATATATATATATATATATATATATATATATATATATATATATGATGATTCCTAAAAGGACGAAATACTAGTGTCTTTATGCATTTATTAATTATTATAGTAAATAATTATGTCAAATCCTTTAAAAACTCGTTTCTTATCGTCGACCACATTGCAGTTGAAATGAAGTTGGTAACTTCCGCTCGCATATGCAGATCATCATATAATGATTAGATCACTCTGACAGACGTTAAAACATTTAAAAATAAATGTTTAAATTTCAACTGCATTTCTCGCGGTTTACGATGGCCGAATGAATTCACCGTAGGGAGCCATGTCAATAAAATAAGAAAACGACAACATAAAAATATATACTAACGAATATAGATTTATTCGTTTATTCAATAACGATGATACATCTATTAGGGATGTAGAATAAGTAAAAAATTTTATGCAAATGATATTTCGAAGCCTAATGCTTCTCATCAGAAGAGCAGGGAAGATGCTGTGTAACATAATAGGAATTCGACGTCTAGCGATAGCTATATTTGTAGCGTAATAATTGTGCATGAGAGGGAAATATATTGAAACGTTTGAAGGGAGGGAAACAGGAGAACCACAGTGATCTATGCGATAGATAGATAGATCCTAATGTAGCTATTCTTAAGGTTACCTTGCATTTTCTCTCCTGTTCTGATGAGAATAATTAGGTTTCGAAGTTCCATAGTGTAATTTGTCGTTTTCTTATTTTCTTTTTCTATATATCTATAAAAGTGAGAACGAGTGGGGGGGGTGAAAAGACATTTATCGACCTATTTACTCAATGGATTTTTGGTGTACTGACTTGAAATTTGGTTTATAGTCTATTCAGAAATGTGGAAGACTTTCTAGCCCGTTTTTATCCGTAAGAACGTGCGCTTTAGGATAGAAATTGACAAATTGATACATGGCGGTCGTCGAATGTTTTTTTATGTTTTCTTACTGTTCTACGAATACGCATGTGTGAATGGTTCACATGGCAGATTCATTATGTTAAAAATAAGTAAGTTTGATGACACCTTTTAAAGAACCTGTCAAGCTGGTCTAATGGTTATCGTACTTGATTCACTATCTTTAGGTTTTGGTTTCGATCTCAGCACTAGTATTTTCTGGGTTTTTTTTGTTTGTTTTTACTTAGAAGAAGCGAACTGTTTAGAAAAAAAAATATAATAATACTTGCATACACATGTCTGAGTTTCTCTATGAATGAAAATATAATATTTACGCGTATTTTACAACCGGGCAACGCTGGGCAGCCTTCTAGTATTATATATATATATATATATATATATATATATATATATATATATATATATAGTCTAAAGAAGCTTTGAATAAAAAAATACAGTTTAGATTCTCGGAAGGAAAAAAAAATATTAATTTTAACCTATCGCAGACTAAGCACCAACATAATCCGATTTCTAATATATATATATATATAATTGAGAATGTGTGTGTGTGTGTGTGTGTGTGTGTGTGTGTGTGTGTGTGTAAGGACCCTTTTGAGCCTATATACTCAACAAATGTTTGATCTACAGACGTGACATTTGGTATATATGATAATCAGACAAGTGGAAAACTTTTTAATCGGTTCTCATCCGGAAAAAAAGGGCTGGTGCGTAGGTGGTCGTCGGATTTTTGTCTGTTTGTCAACTGTTTCACGACTGTGCATGCGCGATCAAGAAACACGACAGCTTCTTTATGTTAAGAATACAATTTTGGAAAATAATTTGTATATGTAGAGTCAAGCTGGTATAATGGTTATTGTACTTGTCTTTAGGTTTTAGTTTCGATCTTAGCTCGAGTACTTTTTTTACTTACAAGAAGTGAACTGTTTAGAAAAAAAAAACATAATACTTCCGTGCACATGCCTCAGTTTCTGTAATAATTTAAATATAATATTTATGCATATTTTTACGACCGGGCAACGCCAGGCGGTCTACTAGTATCTATCTATCTATTTATCTATCTATCTATATATATATATAGATATAGATATAGATATATATTCAAGCATGTCTGATTTAAAACGACAGAGTTATTCTTTTTTCCGATTTTTCTGGGTATATTTTCCATTCGCCGAGCGGTCTTTTTTATTTCAACTGGCATGTTGTATAAAATTAATAGCTAACAAGAAACTAAATAAATAAACTAAAAATAAGAAAATCGAAATCAAAAATAAATAATTCGCCCCTAACCATTTGCACCCGCCTTTATAACCAATAAAAAAAATTATAAATACACAAAGCCTCAAAAGAAAAGAAAATGATAACAACAACAATCGCTCCCGATGATAATCGGATGTACCGATAGAAAGCACTTGAGAAGAATGTGGCTGAATAACAACTTCTGGGCGCCATTTTATACAACGTGCCATCTGAAATAAAAAAAAAAATAGACCGCTCGGCGAATGGAAAAGATATCTAGAAAAATCGGGAAAAAAGAGTAACTCTGTCGTGTTCAATCAGACATGCTTGAATAATAACTTGCTGCCAATACATATATATGTGTGTGTGTGTGTGTGTGTGTGTGTGTGTGTGTGTGTGTGTGTGTGGTTAATGCAAGCAGGCTTAGTTTTAAAAAAGAAATTAATAAAATACATGTCGATACAGTACTGGACAACACCGGACACGTGCAGGTAGTTTTTCTTTATATAAACTAGCGCTTTTGTTTCTTCGTGTATGATAGACTTTGTATATCACAGTAGCTTCCCATTTGTACTGTCTTTAAAATCCGCGCGGAAAACCATTTTTAGACTCAACTATGATTGCGATTGTGCTTGTTCTGTTATTTATTAAGACAATAGTATTTACAAACACATTCACGTTCAATTGCCTCGTACCAAGTAAAAGTGACACGTCCATGCTTCTATGTAGCTGTTTGCGTATATGGCGTATGTATATATAAGTGCGCTTATGTGTTCGTGTGTGAGATTGATGTAACGACGACACGAACGTTTACAAACGCACACGCCTCGCATAAAATAATGTTACTTCCGGTCGGTGATCAGGCCTCATTTCACAGCGTTTTCAAAAGACCGGAAAGAAAAGAGTTCCGGATAAATTGCGCGTCGAACCGGAAGTTGATCATTTTACAAATATCGTTTTGTGATGATGGTCTAAGCGAAAGCGATAAATTAGACAAATAATCAAAATCCGTCCGAGTATTTGATGATCCGTTTATCAAAAGAATGCAGCTGGGCGTCATGGCCTTAACTGACAGCGCCGTCTATTGACGGGCGTTGGAAATAACGAGTGATATGGTAAGGCGGGCAAACTTACAGCTGACTATTTGCGACGACCATTAGGCCTTAGTGGGTGGTTTTATTAATGGAAAAATAAATATTCCGATTGAAAATTAGGAGATAGAAAAAAAACATTATTTTGTTTTCCTGTCTGGTCGCGATACTATTTAGGCGAGAGGCGATATTAGTCTAGTGGTTAACAACACGGACTGACGACCTGGGTGTTTCAAGTTCGAATCCAGTTTGCACCACAAGCGTCACCTTCACTTGGAATATTGGTAACCTTTTCGTGGTTATCCCGTAAGTACCCGATGTCTTTCTAGAATTATGACTAGAAAAAAATCGGGAAACCAATACTAACAATAGAATCTTTGGATGCATGCGATATAATGATGAGGACTATTTAGTAGTGATGGGGCGATTCCGATAGAATTACCGATTCTGATTCCCATTCTTTATAAATCTCTAAATATTTAACTATAAAAGTGTTATCTTGTCCCGATTACGGTAAAACACATCTTAAATGTGCATGTATTTTCTCGAACGTAAAAAAACACACTTGTGAGGGGGTGATCTAGAGAGTTTAGTCTTACTGGAAGTTTAAGTCAATAAATATTTGTTATTTCATTATTACTAACAGCAGTGGAAGATGTTTTTTTAAACCAAAATAAAATAAAAAAGATAATCGGTTTTGGCATCGGAAAATACGCTCAATTTTTTCCGATTCCGATACCCCAAAAAGCTCTGATTTTTCCGATTCCTGATTCCGATTCCGATTAATCGTCCCAACACTACTATTTAGACAATATGGCAGTATTAGTATTTAGTGGAATCAAGCAAATAATTATATTAATTAGACTAATCGTACTACCGTTCTTATCTTGAATGTAATTTTCACAACGTTTCGACTGATGTAAGCTCCGACTTTCCTGATATGCGTTTTGTCGCAACTAAGAAATGTTTATGTCGAAGTCAGAAATATGTGCCGAATTGTGGACGAAAATCTTTATGTAACCCACGGGGGTAGAATGTTCTCGTTCCGTCAGTCATGGCAGCGTTTTGAGTAATTCGTAATTGTATTCTCATTATTTTTTTACCCTTTAATCTCTAGAAAATTGTTTTTTTAGCATTTTTTTTTTATGTGTTGCTCTGATTCTGGTATTAATTTTAGTAGCTTTAAATCTACTAAAACATTTATATGCGGAGATATAGAAAAGTCTGGTATTGTTGATATACGACCCTTATAAAGAAAAACGGAAAAACCTTATTGAACGAAGTAAAAATTATAGACAAGTGGAGATTGAGATGATTCAAATAAGCAACGCATATATTGGACAGCAATAAATTCTTAACTAGATCGAGTATAGAATTTAATACAATATAAGAATAATTAATCTACATAATATTATATTTGCTACTTCCTTAGTTAATCCTATCGTTATGCTTTTAAAAAGACCAAATACAATTTTTGAAGGCCAAACTGCTTCAAAAAAAAAGGTCAGATTCGCTAAATTTAGCTTTAAAAATGCCAGATTCGCGAAATTTGGCTTTAAAAAGGACAACCTGGGAATCTTGGACAAGAATTTGAAAGTGATCTCCCTTTAATGTAGCCTCATTTTTAATATAATTATATTGATATATGATCAATGTTGCAATGGTATAAAGTAGGAACAAGTAGTAATTTCGACGTGTAGTGTCTTTTCACCAAAGGGAAGAAGTAAGCGAAACGTTATTTACGAAAGGGGGAATTTGAAAGAAACGGGCAAAAACAGAAAAAACTGTCTTCCAAAGAGGCTGAACTGTAGGAGTAAATTAAAAATCGTCTCTTACAATGCGTGTTTATTGCTTTTATTGAACTATGTAACACAATATTACTTTTTGGGTATTTATTCGTACTTATTAATGCATCTCATTTGGACCAGTCCTATATTACAAATACTATTTTCATAGAAATGTCGATAAACTTATATTTGCTGCGTGTTGGTGGTTTTATGTCTCAATAAATCATTTTTGCACTATCCAGAAAAATACCAGCTTTATCAAAACATATTTGTTGATTAAATATATTGTTCCATTCCGTGGAATTTCCACCGTCCCGCTAATGCTAAGTAATAGGTTAGAACACGTTTTAAAAACATTATTTGTGGAAGAGGAGAACAGTAATCTGCATATCAAAATATATCCATCCATGTGTAAGAAATTTCGTAACTTGAAATGAGAAAACATTAGTTTTATTTTATAAACTTTTATAAAAAATTTTATGTGAGTTGAAAAGCAATGAAAAAATGTATACGGTCACCTTTTTACGGCTTAGACTCATAAGCATTTGTTTTTACCATTGTGTTACAATATAAAAAGCGACTCGAGGATGAAGTTCAATATGATTGATAGATAAATTATTTTGTGGGGCAGACTACTGAAACAGTCTTTCACTTGGTGATACAAGCACCGAAATTGAAATTTGTCAGGTTTCCTTCTGCAGCCATCTTGAAAATTGGCAGCCATCTTGAATTTTCTGATGGCTTACTTTCTTTTCTTAAAATGTGTGTTCTGAGCACCATTTGTGCCAATTCTTATGCTTGTATCGCTAAGTGAAAGATTCTTATGGTATATTGAGAAAACCTGTCCTACTAGAAAGCATGTTTTCACTTGGAATATAAGGCTACTATTTAAAATCGTGTCTAACAGGGGATTGTAGAGTCGAGCAGCGATTTGTCTGTTCATATTATATTTAAGCTTCAGCAAGTAAGCTGGAAGCATGAGGGGATTCCAAAGTGTAATAGTCCGAGGAAAAAAAACTATTAGAGTAGAAGGCTTTCGGGCATCAACAGACCTCAAAAGTGAAGGGGTGGAATTTTGCTACTTATCAGGTTAGCTGGAAGTATGTATGTGGAGGGGGTAAGTGCTAAAAAGTCATCAGAGTATATTCCATTAAAGTCATTGTAAAATAAGCACAGGGATGAACAAAGTCTGAATACTTGTGAGGATGGTTTACGACAAGTCTTTGTTTAAACTGTATTTAAAGACGTTTATATCTTCAGAGAAGCAGTACTGTAGTAATATGTTCTAGAGAGAAGTTCCTCAAAAGAAAATCTGTTTGTGAAACTTTTGCCTGATACTACGCACACAAACGAAGAAAAGAAAGTTATTTTCAGTAGTAGTAGAAGGTAATTTTCTGTGAATTTCTTATAAGGGGGGGGGCTAGCGATTGGAGCTCAGTCGAGTATCTTCTATGGAAATAACAATAGTGTAGAGGAAAATAGCACCGTCTATTCTGTAAGAACGGAGCTATAGAAGAGATCCCTCCCACTAAATTACGAATTTAATTCTGTGAATGCAAGCAAGAGTGCTCTGACTAGCACCTCCCAAGGACATAACTGATATATTTAGGTAGAGGATTGCACATAGATTCAGGTATTATCGAGAATGTTAGAATTATCTAACAGTTTAATAACTGAACCAATATTTTAGATATATGTCATATTATTCAAAGAAAAAGATGTTTACGTCTAGTTTTACGTCTGAATCTTCAACTCGCGATATGTTCGTAATTTTTAGACGGCGTGTTTATACTTCATCATTAAACACCGATAAAAACATAAAATGTAATAGGTCCGCACTATAAGTCAGGCTCTAACCTCTGTCCCATCGCCGCAACGTTGCATCCCTCCGCCTGTTTTACAAATACTTTAATGGAATATACCCTGATGAACTCATAGCGCTTATGCTCTCTCAACGTCCATATTCTCGACTAACATAACGAGGAGCAAAATTCAACCCCTTTTCTGTTGACGTGCTTAGATGTCGGCAAATCGAAATTCAAAATGTTCATTTCAACTTGCCGACATTTCCATAGATTATTATTATTTTTATTATGATTATTATTATGATTATTATTATTATTATTATTATTATAAGCGTGCGTTAATTAATCATAGGTAAAAGTGGTTTATTTTTATAACTGCTTACTTGAGTGTCGGATTAGTTCAAACGGTAGCCAACGTGGTTGTAGAGGTGAATGTTTTAGTTTTGAATATAGCTAATGAAACCCAAGTCATATTTTGTTAACTTTTGACATCACTAATATATATATAAGGTACAATAAAATATTCAATAGAGAATTGGCTCAGTAATAATAAATAATTTAAATATATTTCAGCGTATTTTACGACCCACAAAATTCAAGCAGCCCTGTTAGTACAAACACACACACTTATTTAAATATATATATATATATATATATATATATATATATATATATATATATATATCCACAGCCAGACAACGTCGCAGCTTACAAGTGACATGAATGCCAACAAATCGGAATCCAAGACCCGAATTTCGCCCTCATTTGGGCTCATCACTTAAACACACCCGAACTCAGGATTTGAAACCCGAGTTTCTTGCATGCGAGGCAAGCACTCTACCAACTGAGCAAACAGTTGGTAGAGTGCTTGCCTTGTATACAAGAGACTCGGTCTTCGAATCCAAAGTTCGGGTGGGTCTACCTGATGAGCCAAAATGAGGGCGACACTCGAGTCTTTGACTTCCGGTTTGTTGGCTTTCATGGCTCTTGTGAGCTGCGACGTCATCTGGCTGTGGATATAACTACATATTTTCTGTTACATTCTGAAAATTATATATATATATATATATATATATATATATATATATATATATATATATATGTGTGTGTGTGTGTGTGTGTGTGTGTGTCTGTATATATACTATCTATTAATTTGTTTTTTATAAAAAAATCAATATTTCGGTTTAGTTTCCCTGTTTTTCGGAAAGTTAAGGCTTTCTACATAAACGCAACATCTAGTGTGAACAGTTGATTGTATAGAATTAATTAATCTATAATAAATGCAATAAATGTGTATTGCATTTTTCTTTCTACGCAGAAACATTTTAAAAAATACAATTGGTTTGTGAGTAATGTATTTCCTCGCATTTTTTTATGATCGAATAAAAACAAAAGCGTTACTGTCATGTTTAGATTCACACAAAATAACACGTGTTCCCCCCGTAAAGCAGGCTGTGATTGATCATTAACAATGCGTTTCAACATTACGAGTAATCTGTAAGAATACAACAATGAGGACGTTTTATAAGTTATTCTTATGCATAATAGATTATCATCTTACTAAAATGGATTCGGTGAAAGTTCCACTTAGAATAATTGGTGCTTACTTCTCTATTATACCTTTAAGACTTGCTAGTAAAAAGCCGACAAATAAAGCACATTTGAGTCTAGCTCCGGTTCCAGAAGATTGCTGAGGTTCTGTTTAGTTACAGTAATTAGTATCGATTCCCAAAATACAAAGTTAGACAAGATCGATTCTAAATGAGCTAAATACAGCATAATCACGTTGACACACCGCTTCCCGCTGGATCACCGAAGTTAAGCAACGTTGAACCTGGTCAGTAATAAATGGGTGACCATTTGGGATTTCTAGGTGCTGTATGTGCTCTCCGCTTATCTCGGCATTGTTTCCAGTCGTCCTGGACTTCTCCTTGCCACTGGACTCAAACAGTGCCGATTCGGGAGAGGTGTGGATTGCGTAACCCTTACCTCACAATGTCACGCGCAGCTGCCTCTACAGTATAGGTATCCTTTGTCTTTCGAGAATGAACGAAGGCATCGAGATATTCAGGTATCCCCACAAGAAGCACTATTGGTTTCGGACAAAAACTTTTAAAATTGGTTATTCCGATTTTCCCTTTGCTGATATAATAAATACTACACTGTATGAAGTCCGAAGGTCCAATAATAAATATTAATTAGTATATTAAATTTTGTATTTAAATTCTATGGATGACAGTTTTTGTGCGATTTTATTTTATAGTTTTTACGCCTATACGTGGCCATTGCTATAACTACATTAGCACTAATTGTAGAAGAAATCTATTATATAAAAGGCAAATGTTTGTGTGGATGTTTGTATATCCAGCTAAACCTGAAAAAGTATAAAAGAAACACCTACAATGTTGATATTTTCTTGATCGGCATTGCTTCGGATATATAATAATGTTTAAAAGAACATTCATCCTTTGATCTTTAAGTGACGAAGATTTCGCCAAGGGATCGGTTTTTCAGCCCGACTATGTACTAATTAGACAAAAGCAACTGATTTTTTAATCAATGGGGATAATTTCCTTATGCTAAATCGTTTCTGAAAGAATCTATAAAAGTGTCTATGTGTTAGGTGGTAGGTTGAAACAAGAAAGTATTTGTAAGTTATTTATCTGTCTGTTTATCTCTCTATCTATATATGTATTATCGATATATCTCTCGATCTACTTGTCTGTATTTATCCGTTTCGATTAATCTATCTATCTATCCATCTATCTAACTGGAGAGATGAACGGGAGATGAATGTGAAGAATGAAGTAAGACTGTCAAAATATGGTAAAATCATATTGTAGACAGGTTTACTGGAAGCATCTTATCAGCTGATCGGATCTACGTGTATGTTACCACGTGATTAGGTTAGCAGGAGATGACATGGGAGTTAGAATTTGGACCTTGAGCAGAGCGGATGGTTTAACACGTCGTCCCTTCCACTTCACCAGAGAGGGGGCTGACGTGTCTTAGAATGGAAACCTAGATTCAACCACGCAAGCAAAGTCATTCACTTTCCATTCTTCTGCGATCGACATCTGGAAAGTGAATAAAAACTATAAAAACTAACCAGCGTTCTTGGAAGTGAATGAATATTCGTCCAAACAGGTTCCCGCCTCCTCTCCAAGAACAAGCTGAATTACAGGTGGACAAGATCAACGACGCATGAAACTAAGGTATGTCCAAAATACATGTATTACACACACAGAGTCCCACATATGAACATTTAGACGATCATAGCATTGGAACATGAATAGACCGCAACAACATAACTAAGGGTTCAGATTATGAAGAACCACCATAGACATTTAGTGACACGTATACACATAAGAATGAACCCTTCGTCCCAAGTACACATATCGACATATGGTGCTATAGTACACATTACACAACAGACTCATTTTTGGTACACCAAACGTAACATATGTGTCAAAAGAGAGAAATGAACAGAGCGGAGACGAAAAAGAGGTTTGATAAAGGAAAGGGAAAAACGGGGGCCGAGAAAGATAGAAAGATAGAAAGTTTTAACAGAAATATGTTACACTTATTCACCAGGCAACGCCAGATAGCCATGCTAATATTATTATAATATACATTTGTCCTGTAAACGACACTACGCTACAACATACAACCAAAGTTCCCTCATAATATTTTCTTTCTTATATCAGATAATTTTAGTCGTAAATTTGTAATAATCAGGAAATAAATGTTTTCTTTATCGTTAACCTGAAGTGTCTAACGTATTTTAATGACTACTCAGTAGTTATGCTTCATAGTGTTTGGTAGGGTTAATTAGCATAGTTAATGTTAAAAATCTGATTTGAAAAATAATTGGTTAATGTAGTTTGCTTGAAGTATTGTTTAGCGTGTATATGAAAGTAATTAATACAATGCACATTTGTAACGAATCTACACAAACTTAAGCAAATTAAAATATATAACGGATCGACAGAGTTATGCAGATTTCACTCGCCTTAATACAATATATATATATATATATATATATATATATATATATATATATATATATATATATATATATATATATATATATATAAGTATTGGGTCTATTTAGGCAGAGCATATTCTCATTGAGATAAGGGTTATTAAAAAAGCACGAGATTTTTCCGTTCACTATTTTCTTTTTATATCTTCTCCAATCTCCGAATAATTTATTTTTGCGTTTTTCTCAAAATTGCTTAGGTTGGATCCATAAGCTAAACAAACTTATGGATCCAACCTAAGCAATTTTGAGAAAAACGCAAAAATAAATTATTCGGAGATTGGAGAAGATAAAAAAAAGAAAATAGTGAACGGAAAAATTCCGTGCTTTTTAATAACATCTCTCTCTCTCTCTCTCTCTCTCTCTCTCTCTATATATATATATATATATATATATATATATATATATATATATATATATATATACTGTGTATATGGTGCGTGTAAAAAATAAATGCAACAATCTAGAGATAAAATTATCACTCTTTATTTACGACAAAAATCTAAAGAAATGTAATGTAAAATAACACACACATATAATATATATATATATATAGAGAGAGAGAGAGACAGACAGACAGACAGACAGAGAGAGCATTGCCATATCTCCGCACATATGCCGAGCTCATGTACAATGAACTTAGTCGTGATGATAGGGGTTAACGTCGAAACGTTTTTGATCCGCATAGACTCTTTCTAATGTTTATATAATTTAATTTATAAAAACTCTATTCACGTATAAATCACTTTACAAAGAATATTGATCTTTAGTTTATGTTATTAATATTTTTGAACTTAGCTAATTTACATACATACGCGCGCACACACACACATCCACACACACACACACACACACACACACGTCTCTCTCTCTCTCTCTCTATCTCTTTATATATATATATATATATATATATGCATTTGCGGGCACCGATCCGTATTCTTGTGGGAAGAGCTACCGACTGTCAACTCGATGGTTGTAGGTTGGATCCACGTCTATCTACACTGATGAGTTGTGATGCATATATATATATATATATATATATATATATATATATATATATATATATATATATATATATATGCATTTGCGGGCACCGATCCGTATCCTTGTGGGAAGAGCTACCGACTGTCAACTCGATGGTTGTAGGTTGGATCCACGTCTATCTACACTGATGAGTTGTGATGCAACGAATCAGTGCTGTATGTGGATGACTATTTATAAACGCATATATGTGTATATTATAGCACAGAAAAATACAAAGAATAACTATTGTGTAATCATGTTTCAAAAATTAAGCACCAACAAAATTTGTTGTGAAACCTTAAATATCAATTAATTATGTCTAAAATCTGTATTTTTCTAAGTTATAATATGAGCTCTTCGGAACTTAAGTCAAATGAATTCAGCTAATTTTACACCTGCAGTATTCATTAATATATCAAGGATTTAAATTGCTTCACTTTTTATATTTATAGAATTGAGATGAGACATTGTCTTGACTCATTAAGATTTTTAAAAAAAGTAAATCCTGACCAAATATTCAAAATTACATAGTATTCACGACCCAAATAAAATATATTCAGTGTGGCTAGATTACAATGGCTTACACGAGGAATGGCGCCCCTTCTCGATATTATTTTTGCACCAACCTAATAACAACAAATACACCAAACTAGATAAATTCTTGTCTTGAAATCGAGTAAACCAAGAGAACAAAAAAAGTATATTAAATTATATATTATATATAATAATATAAATCTCACCTGTTTCTTTAAATGTATGTATGTATGTATGTATGTATGTATGTATGTATGTATGTATGTATGCCTAAAACTTTCGACTGAGGCAACGGATTTTCACGAGATCGGAATCGTTTTGAAGCTGGACCCTTCAGACGACTTCAACTGGGCACTTTTCTACGGGGAAGGGTCGCTTTTTTCGCCGATATTTTCGAAAGTCATCCCTTTGGTTATCCTTAATTAAAGCATTCGTCACGATGGCCGCAGCAGCAAAGACGTTACGTTTTTTTGTTCACGTTCTTTTCCTCCTTCGCAGTAAGGGTTCAAGCCTGCCTGCCTACTACCACTTTTTTTTTTTTTTTTTTTGCTCAACACATACCTCCAAACACCCGAGCAACGCCGGCGGATACCCAGGCTGATATATATATATATATATATATATATATATATATATATATATATATATATATATATATATATATATATATATATATATATATATATATATATAAAATGGTCGATTGGGGAGAGGAAAATAATGTTCTCAATTTCTTTACTAACTAAATGTTTAAGAGATAAACAAGAACTTTAATGCAATATTCGAATATCTATGGATTCCATATAGAGATTAAGTGTTAGCCTCTGGAAAGGGGTCACTTGATTTCTGAGAACTTCGACTAAAGTAAAATTAAACAGTGAAAAACACAGGTGCATAAATATATTTATTTGCGTACTAGTATCAAAAGAAGTGAATCAGTCTACAATCATAGTTCCTGCTTATTTTTTTTTTAATTCGGCGAATGCCAATATTTAATTTTATATGTGAAATATTATTGTAGACTTAATCTTTTCTTTTTTTTTTCTTTTTTCTTTTGTTATCAAGATGCAATTAAATAGTGCATGCTCCGAAGTCGAAAACATAATTCTATTGTACTTGTTATTTGAAACTATTTGGACAATTTTATAAAAGATATATACCTTTCAAATATATAATTTTAAATATTCTCGGGAATATATATGTGTATATATATTTATATATTATGCGAATTCGTTTTAACCGATACGTTTGTACGTCAGCGGGAATAATTCGCGTGTGCGAGCTAACCTCGTTATCTAATGAAGTTATCATTATGAATCGTAAGATATGGTTGCCAGTCAATATGCTGAGTTACATGGGCATATTTTCATTATCAATTTCTTTTTCGTAAATGTTAACGTTTAGGACAGTGGACCCCGAAACCGCCTCATTCTAAGAAAAAAAGAGATAAGAACTACTTATTGTTCATACACGTAATTTAATTACGTATATATATATATATATATATATATATATATATATATATATATATATATGTCAGGTCATGTCATGTGCTACTGGTACCATGTAACCCAGTACTACCTGCCTCATGGTCGGCTCACCGGCGACTAAACTGGTTCCCCCACCAGACTTGTTTGGTGAGGAGGGCGGCTAGTCTCCCTGAAGGATTAAAAACAAGACCTTCCAAAAGGCGAATGAACTCTTTCTCTGGGTCAACGGCCAACTAGCACCGTGTATATTTGTGTGTGTGTATATGTGTATTGGGGTGGAGAGGGCTCCCGTAAGCCGTGGTGAAGGCAACCTTTCTAGGAGAAGCAAATCTCTGATTTAAAACACCATAAAGCGGAAGACAATCACCCGCATTAAGCTGGTCTGCAGTTTAATTTGTTGCTGGCTATCTTGCTCTTGCTTGTTGCTGGATCTCAACATTTTGAACCGAGAGAGAGACTTAGCTGTCGTACAAAGCTAAGACTCTGTAACATCATATTTGAATAGATACTCGCTCAGGCATTTGGGCTCATGGATTTTAAATGTCTGAGGGAGTGGCACTCGTCTGACAAGACGTTGCAATCATATATATATATATATATATATATATATATATATATATATATATATATATACATATATATATATATAGAGAGAGAGAGAGAGATAGATAGATAGATAGATAGATAGATCCAGAAATTAATTTGATTGGATAAGAATTTTCATACGGAGGCCATTTTTAAAAAGGGCCGTAACTCTTCATTCGTTTATACAAAATTACATCGTTTTATACTAAAAATATATGATTACAGAAAAAAAATAACATAGCTACAAAATACAAAAGAAAAAAACACAAGTAAAACTACTGCTGTAAGACGCCAAGTATAGAGAGCTAAGTTTCAGTATTGGTTTGCTTTCTCAAGACTGATGACTTAGAATGAAGAGGAGATTGCAACCGAGGTGTGAGCTGTCGCTTGATCTACATTGCTAAGATCAGCCGGAGAACACTTATAGCGTTGAAAGTTTGAAAATACTCGATGGTATCAATAATGATTATTAAAGCCGACGAAGCTGGTGTAGTTATTTTTTTATCATGAAAAATATTCCAACACGTACAAAAGTTTAAGTAATATATCCGACTTTGATATTGGTTTAAAGTGGATTCATATTTTTAATATGCACACACATGTATATCCGATTTTTATCCCGTGAGTGTGCATAAATTAGATCTGTATATCGACCTCAGTAGGAAACTGGTTAGCGCCACTTTGATCGCAGACAATTTCTTCAGATGCGCGTGTATCAGGTAGATGTGTAGTGACATTCTGTTTTAAACGTCATCGTTGCATTTTATCATGCTTGAAAAATGTATTCTTTTTCGCTGTGTAATCGAGTAAGATATAACCGTTTTGTAGCTTTTTTTTTAATTCCAAAAAGATATAAAAAGGTATTTCCCAGTGATCCATTCATATTAAAGTAATTTTAATCCGAGACCAATAATGAATTCATTTGCATCCGTATAGAAATAAGAAATCCAAATACAGACACAGGCTGTCCAAAAAGTTACTGAAGCGTCTTGAACTTAAATAGATTCTTTATTTTTTGATGATATCTTTCTGTAATTTTAACGAAAGCTGACTAAGATATTGGGATTTTTTTTAAATGCAGAATTCATTCTTTATTTATGAAAAATAAGGTATTTTATATATTGCCTATTTTCAGTTTCGCATGTTTGTGCTCTTTCCAAAAGATTATTTATGACAGATTGCAGAATCTCTGGATTACGATTTAACTTCCATATTTCGTTCCGCGAGCTGGCAGATCCCGAAACGTCTAACTCTAAACCCTGCAAGAATTCAAGAAAAATATCAGGAACGAAGTAAGGAACACACAAATATGCGAAGCTGAAAATGGGAAACGACATTATTTTACATGAATAAAAATTGTTTGAATTTTACATTTGTTTTTTTTTTAATTTACCAATGACTTAATCAGATTGTGTTTGAATTATAAGAAAATATCATCGGAAATAAAGAATCTATTAAAGTTCAAACCCCTTCAGTCACTTTTTGAACATGCTGCATATATATATATATATATATATATATATATGTGTGTGTGTGTGTGTGTGTGTGTGTGTGTGTGTGTGTGTGTGTGTGTGTGTGTGTGTGTGTGTGTGTGTATATATAAAAACTCCAGGAACATAGTTTTTTTTTAGTTTATACGTCCTGATGTGAATCAGCGTAAACAAATAGAAATAAAAAGTATTAATATTAAAATGGCTACGCATTTACCAAACTGGTTTCAGGTATTAATAACAGGAAGAACTTTTTTCAAGTAATGTAATGCTGGTCGTATGGAATTATTTGGCAATCTTTTTTTTTTTATTTTTACAAGGGAATCACCACTTATCATGGCTTGAAAACCACTAGAGTATAATGGTTAATGAGTGCAAAATGGTCAGTGAAACAATACCATAGTGGCCAGTAGTTATAAAATGTGTAGAATTTGATTATGTAACGTTGGAATCGGAGACTGTGTAGAATTTGATTATGTAACGCTGGACTCGGAGACTGTGTAGAATTTGATTATGTAACGTTGGAATCGGAGACTGTGTAGAATTTGATTATGTAACGCTTGACTCGGAGACTGTGTAGAATTTGATTATGTAACGCTTGACTCGGAGACTGTGTAGAATTTGATTATGTAACGTTGGACTCGGAGACTGTGTAGAATTTGATTATGTAACGCTGGACTCGGAGACTGTGTAGAATTTGATTATGTAACGCTGGACTCGGAGACTGTGTAAAATTTGATTATGTAACCTTGGACTCGGAGACTGTGTAGAATTTGATTATGTAACGCTGGACTCGGAGACTGTGTAGAATTTGATTATGTAACGTTGGAATCGGAGACTGTGTAGAATTTGATTATGTAACGTTGGACTCGGAGACTGTGTAGAATTTGATTATGTAACGTTGGACTCGGATACTGTGTAGAATTTGATTATGTAACGTTGGACTCGGAGACTGTGTAGAATTTGATTATGTAACGCTGGACTCGGAGACTGTGTAGAATTTGATTATGTAACCTTGGACTCGGAGACTGTGTAGAATTTGATTATGTAACCTTGGACTCGGAGACTGTGTAGAATTTGATTATGTAACGTTGGACTCGGAGACTGTGTAGAATTTGATTATGTAACGTTGGACTCTGAGACTGTGTAAAATTTTATTATGTAACGTTGGACTCGGAGACTGTGTAGAATTTGATTATGTAACGCTGGACTCGGAGACTGTGTAGAATTTGATTATGTAACGCTGGACTCGGAGACTGTGTAGAATTTGATTATGTAACGCTGGACTCGGAGACTGTGTAGAATTTGATTATGTAACGTTGGACTCGGAGACTGGAAAGCAGGCAGTAGTACAGGCAGGCAGTTGTAGGAAAGAAACTTTGCTCATGTTATTTGCGTTCATGGTATTTGTTTTTAGATTTAGGCAGAAAAAGAGAGTGAAGGAAATTGACAGTGGTTATAGGTAGGCGAGGAGTTCTTGTTTGGTATTGTTATGTTATTGGTATTAATATTTTATTAACTCTGTGATATGCATATTGTTTATTTGGACAATTGGCTTCCTTTAAAAAGAAACACATTGTTTTTTTTGTTTTTTTCGTATGATTATGAGTATCATATAATAGTCATTGTTTTTGTATCAATAGATGATCACTTATCAAGACCTTAAATCACACGAGGATAAAAGTTAATGAGATAGAATCATTGTCGGTTGAGAGATTAATGGTCTTGTAAGATAAGTGAGAATGGCTGCCGGGTTGAATCAAGTTTGGATATAAGACGGCTTTGTTAATAGACGAAATCTATTGTTGCTGGATTTCAAAATGGTGTTTTTGTCTTCAGCAAGTAGTCAGTTCCATATTAATGTAATCCACAAACTCCCTATTCGGTCAAATTCCGCCTGACGTAAGGCACTCAAATGGTAGAAAGTATTTTTGTGGTGATGAGGGAGAGAAGACGAGTTCTTGCTGTGAATGTATTACAAAGAGGAATCAAAGTACAATTATTATAACAATATTTTATCACCAAATATTATGAATGGATTGAAAATAATAACGTTAATGAACACAGTGTAATTACTGATTATGACAGTTCATTACAGCTATTTGTAACAGGGGATTTGAAAATGATCATGTTGTAGTTTGCGGAGAAGCAGTCTTCTGAAATTGTATTCCACGGATGGGAAGTTCTTTGGGAATAAACAATGTTCATAAAAATTCCGTTTTATATAAGCACATATAGGAAGAACGGATATTTCTTTTGCAGTGGTGGTAGGAAGACGAATTCTTGTTGTGAATGTCTTATAAGGAGAATACAGAAATTGAAGCTCAGTCGAGCACCTTCCATGAAAATAACGAGAGAGTAAAGAAACTAGTAACGTATTTTTTGTGATAAAGGGGTGTTAGATCCACAAGGGAAGAAACGGCATTTTTTTATGTTGTGGTAGGAAACCAAGTTCTTGCATTGCCAGTTTCTGCCAAACAGAAATGATGAAAAGACTTGAGTTAATCCACGTATGTAAAAAAAAAATAGAGGTTTATATTCGTATACAGGTGAATAAATCATCGGTGCGTATCCAGGTAAAGAAAAATCCTATTCTCCAAATAAATCAGTAGAATGTATCTTCACGCCAAAAAAAAAATAAATAAACGTCCATCTTTCATCGAACTGGACCCTTCTCTGCAATGACAAACCATTCGGCAACCAAACAAAAACAAAAAACCTGTTGCTTTGATTCTTGCCATTAACAACAGCAGCAAAAACGTGTACCACACGCCGAAAACCCGGCAAAATACCCTCTTTT
>NC_136484.1:113667623-113682623 GCF_053919585.1 Euprymna scolopes
ACAGTACCTGTTAGGGTCCAAACTATTGGTTAAATAGAAACCGACATATATATATATATATATATATATATATATATATATATATATTCTATTTAAAAAAAATTATCCAAAATCACTGAAAAAGGTTGATATACCGTAAAACAAAAACAACCTACCAACATTTAAAATATGGAAACATGAACTATTACAAATTGGTATGAACTTCTTGGAATAGTAATCATATCAAAATAGATTTTACAGACATTTTAGACATAATAGATATTTAGCCGTCATTTTTTACAGCATTTTTTTTTTTTTTTACAAAAGAGTCACCACTTATCAAGGCCCGGAGGCCATTCGAGGATAATGGTTAATGAGTGTACAGTAGGCAATAGAAAAATGTCATAGTAATCATTAGGAGTGGAAATTTGGTAAATTGTATTGCTTAAGGGGATGGCTCATCAAGAACTTGTTCACGTTGGACGACAACCATATTTTAGTTTGTTGGAAAGCAGGCAAATGGAAGAGAGTTCCACAGGCGTACAGTTCTAAGAAAGAAGCTTTGTTCATGGAATCTACGTTTAGGTTTAGGTACAGATAAAGAGTGGGGGAAATTATTGATAGTGGTTCTAGATGGGCGAGTAACAATTACACCGTTATACACTTTGAGTAGCAATAATGACTTCGTGATGAAAGTAAAGATTTTCTTTATGCAAATTAATTTCAGAAAGATTACTTAAAGAAACTCTAAAACTTGATGATGACGACGTTGTGTTTATTTTCCTTTCGTTTTTTTTTTGTTTGTTTGTTAACGCTTATTAACGCTTATTAACGCTTATTAACGCTTCTTTAAATTTCCAGGGCGATCAGTGTGAAAAGCTTTTGCTATCTGCAACAAAATGGAGACGTTGATAAGCCCTAATTGACAACGCACAGACTTTCATCATGAAAAGATCTGTTATACGTACTTTTCTCGGTGTCATAGCACATGATATATGCAATACCGTAAAAGGATTGAAGAACACATCACATGAGAAGATGATGATCAGATGCTGGGGTTTACACAACTGTCGTTCACTATTTATCATCAAACGTGGACAATAAATTTTCGATGCAGATCGTCGTCCCGACGTACCCAAATCAACAAAAAAAAATGCCAGTCGAATGGTTGCGTGCATTTCGATGATCGTCACTATCCCTTGCAACGTCAAGAATAAGACTTTGCGTTTATGTAAGACAACACCCGTTTCCGCTCTGATAGCCGACGCTAAATTTTGGGGTTATCTTTAGCATCTAAGATGGAAAAAAATTGATGAGTGGCCGCTGTCTAATTCGATTTCAACTCGATTTAAAACAGAGACATCTATCACGACGGATGTCTGTTTTTATAGTAAACAACAATATGTCGTTACATCTCAAATGATACTTTAATAACGGTGTGAAAAACTACAACAATAAGCGCCAACAAATGACGTGTGCCGTCTCTCTCTCTCCTTTCCCTCCCTCTCTCTCTCTCTTTCTCTCTCTCTCTCTCTCTCTCTCTCTCTCTCTCTCTCTCTCTCTGTAGTGAAGCGCTGTCATTCGAACACGAAATCCACCCGATACAAAAAATAAGAAGATGAATACAAATTTAGATGGTATCGCAGTTCGAGGCGGCATTATAAAAAGATGGTTTTGTTGTTGTTGTTGTTGTTGTTGTTCCATCGCAGTGACATTTTTTATCTCGTGAGGTTGCAGTCAGTTGGGAAGAAGAAGAAAAGAGAATTGCGGCGAGGGAGAAGAAATAGAACGATGATTGTTAAGAAGAATTCCGAATCCGACCCCTTTTTTCTGATTTCACTGTTTTGAGAATAAGCAACACTTAGTCGTGAAAGAAACACAAACACAATTTCGACGTCGTTTGCTTTCAACGAATGAATTTATATGACTAAAATAGAGGTTAATTCCCAGAGAAAAACGACAGACAATTTTTCAGGTAGCTGATTTGGGTTCGCGACACAACGTCGACACGTACATAGGAAATCAGGTTCATCGGATCAGCGCATGCATTCAGATGTATCACAATCAGCTGACTGTCTTGCTGTCACATGTTTCTGTCCGTTGCTTATATTTAGTAAAACGAGCCAAGTACAATAAGGCAAAACAAAATGGCTTACGCAATGCCAATAAAAATAGATCTCTTACCTGAAAGCCAACAACTGGTGTTTAAATATCCGGAACAGGCTCCGAAAGAATCAACCGTCATGCATCAGCGACTTCCGAAATTTCCACCCCGACATCTGTCATTTTCCTTCGGCTAAGCACAAATAATATAAGGTTTCGACTAATAACATGGTGGCGGTTTCGTCATCTAATATTTATAAATTCTCATAATGACAGTCATAGTATTATACTCAGGACGATTAATACCAGTAATGACGGAGCGTAATTAAAACAATATTGATCCGCCAGTGGTTGCAAATAAAAAAGACTATCTGTTATAATAATACCTGTTGTGTATCGCTCCATAGATTTATATTTTGTCCGTAACACTTGATTAATAAAAAGAGTAAAGAAAAAAAATCAGTCGTTCGAATCCCGAGCACGATGGGGAGTGATTAGTATTCTTATTGCGCGACCACCTGGAATATACAAGTCATAAATTACATAAATAAAATATGTTCAGAAAGAAATTACTAAATTGTTATCAGTCTCAGCTTTGTTTCTAAATATTATTATGACATGTGTTCTTCAGAATTGTTTGATTTGTTTCCTGCTTCCTTTGTTCCAGCTTGTTTGCTTCCGTGCCCTGGTGGTCTTCCTCAATTCGCTGTTTTAATGGCTCATTGTAATTTAGATTTCTATTCCAGTAGCTTATTTCCACGAACTACAGTTTGGACGAACTGTCTTCCACGATGTTTGTCTTCCTCCTACCTCCAAGACGGGTATATCCTGTCTTTACGATCATCATCTTTCCTTCTGCGATCATCTTTCGTTTTGCGATCATCATTTTTAGACCGCTGCGAAGAAGGTAAGCTCTCTCTATCGTGCTAGAAAGCTACTAACGCCTGAAAGTATGGTGTACCTCAATAAGACCACCATTTGTCCTTGTATGGAGTATTGTTGTCACATTTGGGCTAGTGCATCTGTTACTAGTCTCTCGCTCTTAGACAGTGTTCAAAAGAGAGTCGCTCCTAGACAATTTTGACCCTTGATATTTATTATTTTGGTCTCAAATCAAAATACAAAGCTTTATTCATGTCCAAGTTATCTACATCTAAAATTTCCTTTTGGTCAAGATCAAAGTGTAGTATATGTCCTTCAGATGCAGCATTTCCATTTCTTGTTCTCTTTCAGTAGAGGAGAAATCCTTCACGACTGAAACAATTTTTATTTTTGTACCTTTTCTCCACGTTAAAAAACGACCCTGGTGTCTAACTCTGTCCCGTGAGGAGGCATTGTAAATAGGTACATCTAAAATTTCAAGTGTTTTGACCCAGAAATTTGGTAGAATCTGCAAAGGTCAACACTTTTAACTTTGACTTTTTGGCAGTCAAAATTTCTCCCTAACACTGATTAAAATGCTTGCCGCATGTCTGAATACCCGTTATGTATAAATTTCAAATATTTAGACCTAAAATTGGCCGAGTAGTTCGCTGGACACGGTAAAGGTCGAATCTTTTGAAGTTTAACCCCTTGGCAGCTCAAATTTTCGACCCAAACCAATCCAAAAGCTTACCCTATCCCTGAATACACCTTATGTAAAATTTCAAATTTTTAGATCAGAAATTGGCTGAGTAATTTGTTAGAGACCGCAGAGAGCAAATATTTTTGACTTTGACCCCAATTTTGACTCCTTAATATTTATTATTTGGGACTCAAATCAAATTAAAAAGTTCGCTCAATATCCAAGTAACCTACATTTAAAATTTCAAGTCTTTAGACTAAAAATTGGCGGAGGAGTTTGGTAGAGTTTTCAAAAGTCAAATTGTTGAACTTTGACCACTTGACAGCCAAATTTCTGGCCTAAAACCGACTAAAAAGATTTTTCCAAATCTCAATACCGCTTATTCAAAATCTCAAGTCTATATACTGAAAATTGACAGAGTTATTTGGTAAAGAAATGTACACACACAGACACACAGACACACAGGCATTTTAACTTTTATAGATATACTAGCATTTCAGCCCGGCGTTGCCCGGGTGTTTGGATACGTGTGTTGAGCAAAAAAAAAAAATGTGTAATTGGAAGGCAGACTCAAACCTGTACCGCAAAGGAGGAAAAGAACTGGGAAAAAATCTGACGTCTATGCTGTTACGACCACCGCCAAACCGGAAGTGGCATTTTTTTAAAATTAAGGCTAGACAATCGAAAAGAAAGGATGACTTTCTAAAATATCGGCGAAAAAGCGCCCCCCCGTAAAAAATTCCCAGTTTAAGGTGAAGATATTAATGCTTTTAGCAAATTTTTCGATATTTGCCGTTTGAAAGGTTGACTACAAAACGATATTGATCTTGAGAAAATCCGTCGCCTCTGTCGGAAGTGTTAGGCAGACATGCATACATACATACATACATACATACATACATACATACATACATACATACATACATTTATATATTGGTAACTAAACATTTTCGACCCAAACCGATTAAAAGCTTGTCCGATCTCTGAATACCCTTTATGTAAAATTTCAAATGTTTAGACCAGAAATTGTCTGAGTAATTTGGTAGAGACCGCAAAGGTTTCATTTTTTTAAACTTTGACCTCTATTATGACCCCTTAACATTTATTGTTTTAGGCTCAAATCAAGTTATTAAGTTGGATCCATGTCCAATGAACCTATATCTAAAATTTCAAGTGTTTAGACCTAAAATTGTCGGAGAAGTTTGGTAGAGTTCTCAAAGGTCAAATCGTTGAACTTTTACTACTTAACAGTCAAATTTCTGGTCGAAAACCGATCACATAGATTTCCCCCCATCTCAGTATGCTGTATATCATATTTCGAGTCTGTAGACTTAAAATTGAGAGAGTTATTGTGTAGGGAAATGTACGCACACAGACACACAGACAGCCAGATACACAGACACGTTCACTTTTATAGATATATAGATAGATTAAACAAAAATATATACGTATACATAAATATATATGGAAACAATTAATTGTTTACTGTAAACTTTTTACGCAAATATTATGCAAGTATAAATCATGTAGAATATTTGCATGAATACAATTCATGTAATAGTTAACTCTAGATGATCATCACATAAGAAAACCGAAAAAACTGATAGGGAATTAATTAAAATGAATTTTTAAAAGAATATGCAAATTAGCTAGATCTTTTGCTAGTGAATGCAATTCCACAACCCTTATATAAGAAAATTGTATTTTCTTTTTAAATAAATAGAAAAGAGGGGTTTTAATATGAATATCAGTACATACAAAAGAAAAACGAATTTATAGGAGTATAGAATAGATAGATAGATGCGATTCCTTTTTATGTATTTTATTTTTACTTTCAATTTCATCACGTGTTTCTCATTTATGTTGTCCACCGCAACAAAAATAAATTAAATAAAATAAGTTTTCAATTTATTTTATTTCATTACATGTTTACATTTATTTTTTATTTAACCTCAAAACCTTGCCTTCTATTACCCGCTTTACTTACTAATATTCTCATTCCTTATTTTTCTTCTTCTACACTAATTTAGCCTTTTGTCTGAAATTATAATTTCGTATTTACTCCTACATGTATATATACATGTACTCGTGCTGGTCAAAATAATAGAACCTATGTAAATTCATTCCATTTGGGATAATTGTCCGCTTGTAAATTGTACAGGCGAGATATCTTATATTTAAATAACAATTGCAAATATTTTTAAGCATTTGAGGAGGTGCATATGGCACACAATGAATACTTTATTGTCATATTAGAAAAGTCAACGTTTTAATTTAATAGAACATTTTGTCGTTGAGTAATCTTAAACTAAAAAAATTTTGTAAATATTGTTTAAAAGATTTTGAAAGCGATTTAATAATACTGTATAAGTATGGGTCCCTCTAAAGACATGTCTTTGTCTGAGAAGGAGCGCATCTTTGATTTGCGCGCAGAAGGAAAGACGCACATGGAAATCGCAATCAAGGTCGGATGTTCATGGCTGATCGTGACCAAAGTGCTCCACAAGTTGCTGAGAGTGTTTCCAACAGCAATCGCAAGAAATGCGGACCAAGGAAAGCACCACCGAAAGACAAGACCGGGCACTGGACAAGGTGGCAAAGAAAAGTCGATTCCAATCAACAAGTCACATCACTGAAGCGTGGAAACAGGCTTCTGGCGCCGACGTTTTGAGAAGCTCCGAAAAATGGGATACTGAAATCGTATAGCTGCCACTAAACCGCTGCTTAACAAGAAACAGATGTTGAAGAGGCTGCGATGGGCAACAGCTCATTAAACCTGGACTGTGGCGTGTGATCTATTCAAATGAGTCTCGATTTTGTATCTCCTTCAGCGGCCAAGGGCCACGTGTTTGGCGAAGAACCACGAAACGATATAACCAAGAATGCGTTAAGAAGTCTGTGAAGTCCTCACAGTCTTGCATGGCTTGGGCTGTATGAGTGCTAAAGGTGTTGGTAATTTATGCTTCATCAAAGGAACTGTAAACGCAAAAGTGTACCAAGATATCCTGGAAGCTAATTTACTGCCTGTGTTAAATAATGAGTTTGACACGGAGGCTACAGACATCATTTTTCAACATGACTTGGCACCGGCACACTCTGCCAAGACCACGTCTTCCTGGTTCCGAGAACGGTCGATCCCTGTTCTTGAATGGCCGACGAACTCGCTAGATTTGAACGCTATTGAAGCCTTGTAGAACCAGATAAAGAGGAAGCTCCGCAAAGAAAAACCTACTACCCTTGCAGCCATGAAGATTGCAATCCAGAACACATGGGATTCAGTGTGTACACAGGATTACGAGAAGCTATTTATTTCCACTCCCCGGCGAATTGGTGCTGTCAAGGCAAAAGGTGCTGCTACTAAATATTAATTTTATTTGTATTTATGTTAATAAAAAAACTATTTTGTTTACTTACCTGCCTTGTTCTATTATTTTGAAACACGAAATATTCAAAAACTGACATTGCAATTGATATGAAAAAAAAAACATTCTGTCGTAAAACAACTATTTCAGTTAGTTTAACATGATAGGGATATTTTAGCACCAATTACATCTCAAAGATCGTCCTCAATAAGAATTTAGCGCCAAAAAACATGATGTCCTATTTTTTGACCAGCAGGAGTATATATATATATATATATATATATATATATATATATATATATATATATATATATATATATATATATATATGTGTGTGTGTGTGTGTGTGTGTGTGTGTGTGTGTGTGTGATGAGAAAAAGCGAACAAGTTATATGTTCTTCAGTGTTTCGTTTTTATTTCAAGACTTATCCGGGATGGTTAAATTTTAAAAGCATAAATAAAATACCAGTACTATATTTGAAAATATACTCGTTGTAAAAAAGGATGTTTGCGTTCTATTTTCGCACGAAAAAATCTAATCGGTTTTGTTAGCTATTTTGCATCCCTGTTCATGTTTTGCAACTACTTTAATGGAATGTGCTCCAGTGAACCCATTGCACTTATGCTCCATCGACGTGCATATCTCCGACAACTTCGCTTAGCAACAAAATCAACCCCCTTCACTATTGAGGTCCCTAAATGCCAGAAAGTTTTAAAGTCAATCTATGGTCCCCCCCTTCTTCCATCAAACAGCTATACTTTCGAATTTCCTTCCTGCTACATGCTTTCCTGGCTGTGCCGATATGCAGAAGTTCAAATATAACATAAACCAACACATTGTTAATTTTTCTTATGCATGGTCCCAGTTGCTAGCCCCTTACATCCAAGTGGCGATCTGCCTTGTTTGGTGGTGACGGTGAGTAAAAAAAATAATAATAACCAAGCTCAACGCTGCTTAACTGCAGTTACCTAATCAGAACTAGTGGATCCACATAATTATGTCCTATAGAAATTTGGGTGGAAATAGGCCTCTCTAGGGTCCTAGTAGACTCCGAACTCTGTGCTCATTGGTGATCTTTTAAACCAACACATTTCAGGTGAAAACATTATTACGTGTCATGGCGAAATTAGAATAAATTCCAAAAATGACGAAAATGATCAAGTAGACGATGTGCTCAAATTATTTTTAATTAAAAAAAAAAAAAGAACAACCAAAATTATATTCTTACACAGCGTGTTTGAACACAATGGATCGTTAATTCAAGTTAAACGTTGTCTGCCTTGTTTGTCAAACTGAATTGGTCGCACAACTTTTCCATGTTAAAACATGCGATAAAATTCGATAATTCGATAAATTCTGTTTTTAATTGTAAGTAATTTTCTAATAGATAATCTTTCGGAATTTTTGGAATTTACTTCGCTCTCGCCATGCAAAGTAAGTACGTAATAATGTCTACACCTGAAATGCTTTAGTTAAATAATCACTAATGTAAACAAGCACATCGCACTCTTCCATCCTCCTTAAACCTTCGCGACTTTTTTTGTGTAATTTCCGCCGAAACTGATGCTTTTCTTTTTTTTTTTTTTTTTGTAAACGTGATGATGCGGTAGAGATAGGTAGTTTGTCTACATTCATGTATTGGGTCAATATTTTCTAGCCTGTCTAGAGGAACAAGGGAAATAATTAACAAATGTAATTGCCTGGTTGGGTTTTTTTTTCTATTCAACAAACGCTTACATTGTCATCTACGGCCATTACAGATATTAGTTTGATTTAAGCTCGTTCTTTCCCGGGAAAATGGTTTAGTCTTGGACGGTGTGCAATTTTTTTTTTTTTTTTAGTTATTGATATGTTTCTGTATTTGTTTTTCTTTTCGGTGGGGGCGGGGAGAGTTAGAGTTAGGGTCTAAATAGTATGAGTCGCAACAAAAAAAAAAGAACATAAAAATATTTTAAAAAAACGTAAAAAAATGTTTTAAAAAACAAAAAAAAATATTTAAATAAAAAAAAAAACATGAAAAGAATACAAAAAAAAACGAAAAGTATGAGAAAAAAGAGGAAAGGGGATAATACAGGAACAAAATGGAAAGTTGTGATTGCGTATGGCCAGAAACAAACAGAAGCGCACAAAAGACGTAAATGAATTGAAAACGTAAGCATGAATTAATAAAGATGTGGTCGTAAACGGCTGATAGCAAAAACGGAGCGAAGTATGAGACGGAGAATTAGTCACCGCCCCCCCCCCTTTGACAAATAGAGAGAAGAGATAAAGTTGGCGAATTTGATACAGTCGAACATGTAGAGTGTATACTACTACTACTACTAATAATAATAATAATAATAATAACAATATTACTACTATTACTACGACCACTACTATAACCTCTCTCTATATATATTTATATATGTATATATATATATATATATATATATAGAGAGAGAGAGAGATAGAAAGAGAGACAGAGACAGAGACAGAGACAGAGACAGATAGGGGAAGAGAGAGGCTCCTTCAGTATTTGACAGGCTATGGATACCCATCGTAGGGGTGCCTGCGCGTGAAATTTTTGTGGCAGGAGGTGCGCAATCTCCAACAACTCTCCTGAGTCGACAACTTCGCTCAGCAACAAAATTTAAGTTAAATACCAATGGCAAGTGAAGTGTATTTACATGATGATTAGAAACAAATGCCGAGATAAGCGGAGAGCACATACAGCGCCTAGAATTCACAGATTGTCACCCATCTGGTACTAACCAGGCTCAACGTTGCTTAACTTCGGTGATCTGACAAGAACTGGTGTGTCAAATACGGCATAATTGAGTTGACTACTTTAACGAATAGCAGGTCAACAACAAGTTTCCTGACAGCCTGGAGAGACAATAGATAATCCCTGTAATCGTGCCTAGGCGAAAATAATATTGTGAAACAAGGGGTTCGCAATCTCCGACTATATCTTCTCTAATTGGGAAAACAATCACGGGATAAATCGAGAGACATCTAACATACAACACATTATTTCCTAAAAAATCACCCATTTAAGACTGATCGGTTCTGTGTCGCTTAACTCTAGTGGTGTAAAGAGGAGCGCTGTAATAATGTGAACACGACTTCATCCTCCTACTACTATTACTAATACTGTTAATAATAATAATAATAATAATAATAATAATAATAATAATAATAATAATAATAATAATGAAAACGGCTGAAATATTAAGGAAAACCCTAGAATGTGGGTAATAATACAAGACAATATAATAAAGAAGCGTTACAGGGAATGAAGAATGCCGAAGCTGCATATCAACAAGTTCTACACCACCATCATGCATCCCCCCATTGTCTCATCACCGCCCCCCTCCAATAGAAAAGTGATACCAAAGAGCCGATAAGGGTCAAGGAGGATGGAAAGACCGAGGAGAGCGCTGGCCAGACCTCTGCTGGACAAGCGCGAAGAGAACTGGTATCGTGAGGAGGTATAGTGCCACTCAAATTCCAGTATAAACCAATGGCCACTACCAGCGAGAAATCAATGATATGAGGCTGTTGCGATGACGCAAATTTATTTGCAAATGCTATCGAAGGAGGTGGAGAGAGCTGAACGTCTGGGGAGACTTGTTGTCACTCAGCTTCCAGAGAATACCGCAGGTCTCCAAACCGATCGTTTGTTGACTTGTGTGAAAGCAGCTCCATGTGAGCCAATAATAGTATTATTATTAATAATAATAATAATAATAATAATAATAATAATAATAATAATAATAATAATAATAAGACAATTGGTACACTTGAACAATGGAAATGGTACAAAAGCTAACCGGTAGCAGTACATGAAAACGGAAATTATTAAATCTTATAACGTATAAAGGTACAAACGGATAAACCCATAAGACCGGGTGCCATACTAATTAACAAGAAGAAAAACTTCTGTCTGATCGTAGATTTCGCCGTCCCAACAGACAGCAGGTTAACTTCAAGGAGACGCAGAAGCGAAGCAAATATACGGAATTGTTCCGGGAGCTTAAACGGATATGCAACAGAAAGAAAGTCGAAATAACACTAATAATCGTAGGTCTACTAGGAACAATTTCGAAAAAAAGATTGGAATTATAGGGGATAGCAGAGAAGATATAAAGGATAGCAATAAAGGGAAACGGTTGAAAACTTAAAGAAACCACTAGAATGTGGAAACCAACCTACATAAACTACGAACACTACCCAGCAACTTGAATAGAAATAAACACACACAAGACACGTCCACAGAGAACCAAGAAAAACGGAAAAAGGAGGAACAAACCAAAAATGTCAACTTATGAAAAGACCGAGGAGAAAAATCACTTACCAGATTTCCACTAGAAATTGCGAAGAGAACTGGCACCTTGGTGAAGCTTATTGTCACCCAAAGAGAAATGAAGAGCAATGATCATTGCCGGCGAGAAATCAATAGTAAATAGATTCTGTGAACAAAAAGACAAAACAATAAACCACACAATAAGCAAATACAGCAAACTAGCCCCCAAAGAATATAGGAATAGACACGATTATATGGGAAATGCAATACACTGGGAATTATGCAGACAACTGAATCTTGAACATGCAGATAAATGAAAAAGGCATAAACTGGCAGCGGTACTTGAAAATGAAAGTCACAAAATCCTATGGGCCATGGATATACAAACGGATAAACCCATCCAAGCAAGGAGACCGGATGTCGTACAAGTTAACAAGAAGGAAAAGACCTGCCAGATTGTAGATTTTGCCTGCGCCAGCAGATCAGAGAGTGAATACCAAGGAGATAGAAAAGCAGGACAAATACACTATACTGGCTAAAGAAAATGTTATGCCAGAAATAAATTTTAAAAAAGTAAAGATAACACCACTAATAGTACAAGCGCTATGAACAATAGCAAAAAACTTTGAAAAGAGATTTGGGGAGATTGGAATCAGAGGGATGGCTGATAAGATACAACGGTTAACAGTAATGAAAACGGCTGAAATATTTGAGCTAGAGTCATAAACTGGATATATAGAAAATTCTACAGACGTAAAACACAAAGAAGCATCACATAGAATCATGAAAATTCAAAATGTATCATTGTAAGTTAACCCTTGCACCCCTACTTCCCCCCATTTTTTCTGCGTGAGTCACCAAAGACTGACGCCATAACAAATAAGCGAGGAGGGTCAAAGAGTATGGATGGGCTAAGGAGTAAAAGCACTAGCCAGACCTCCCCTGGATTGAGTGCAAAGAGGACTGGGACTTTGGGGAGGTTTTTTGCCACACAAATTTCAGTGAAGACTAATGGTCGCCACCAACGAGAACTCAATGGTAAGCTGTTATGATAACGCAAATTCATCTACAATGGTTATCGAAAGAGGTGGAGAGTATCCGAAATCTGGGGAGATTATTTGTTGTCACTCAGACTCCAGAGAATGCCACAAATTGTTCTCAAAGAGAAATATTTGATGATAGCCTGTGTGACTACTCCTAATGAGTAAATAATAATAATAATAATAATAATAATAATAATAATAATAATAATAATAATAATAATAATAACTCCCATCCCCCATTACCACATCACTGCCCTCCCCCAAAAGAGTGAAACCAAAAAGCCAAGAATCAAGGAGAAAGGAAACACCGAGGAGTGAGCACTGAGCAGACCTCCATTATATAAGTGCGAAGAGAGTTGGGACCTTGAGAAGGCTTCTTGCCACTAAAATTCCAGTAAAGACCAATGGCCACTGCCAACTAGAAATCAATGGCAAGCAGCTGTTGCGATAATGCAAATTTATTTGCAAATGGTATCGAAAGAGGTGGCATGTGCCGGAAAATCTGGGGTGACTTGTTGTCACTCAACTTCCAAGCAGCACCACAGGCCGTATTCAATGAGGTCTTTAATGACCTGTGTGAAAGCTCCTTGTGAGCCCATAATAATGGCAAACTAGAAAGCACCAGGGTACGGTGGTATACATACATACTGGTTCAAAAACTTCCCGACATCCCATGATAGGCTAGTGCAAAGCCTGGGAAGATGTATCCGCAAAACAGAAGTACCAGAATGAATGAGTAAAGGAAGAGGTACGTTAATACAAAAAAGACGATGAAAAGTGGACGACACCAAGCAATAACCTGCTTCCGAAACATGTGGAAATTTTTAACAGCACAACTGAGTGAACAGATCTATTACTCCCTTAACACTCGTTGAACAAAAAGAGTGTCGGAAAGGGAAAAGAGGGGAACACGGCTTATTATACATAGATCAAAATATCTTGAAAGAAGTAAAAGGTATGGATGAATTAGAAGAAAGCCTACGGCGAAATCCCACAAACATGCATAACTGAATGCCTAAAACTGTATAAGATATCCGACAAGATTATTAATGCTATAAAGAAAGCAATGGAAACATGGAGACTAGAATTGACAACTGGAGGACAACACCTGACTGAGGTAAGAATACAGAGAGGTATCTTCGACGGAGCCTCGTTATCACCATTATTGTTTGTCATAACCACGAATCCACTCAACTGCATACTTAAAAATTGTAATGCCAGATATAAGTTTACAGATATAGAATAAACAAGCTCATGCATATGGAGGGCCTATAGCTGGTTGCAAGAAAACAAAAAAGAAAGTGCAAAATCTGATAAACGCAACCAGAATATTCAACAAGAATACTGGAATGGAATTTGGAATGGGAAAATGTGCAATGCTGGAAATTAAAAAGGGAAAACTAGAAACACCACAGGGTAAAGAACTGTTAAACCAAAAGAATGTGAGAGCGTTTGGTTAAAATGACTCTTACAAATATTTGGTATTCCTGGAAGCAAATGCATATAGAAATAAAAGAGAAGATAGAAAAGGAGTATATGAGAAGAACAAGGAAATTCTTAAAACCAAACTATACAGTATAAATCTAATTAAACAATGAACACCTGGGCCGTATCGCTGATAACTTACTCTGAACCATTCATAGGCTGGACCAAAGAGGAACTTGGGAATCTTGATCGGAAGACGAGGAAACTAATGACAATGCACAATGTATTGCACCCTAAATACGATACTGACCGGCTCTTCTGAGCTATGTTCATCTTCTGTTCTGTCTCTACTGGGATCTTCTGACCACTCTACTGTACCAGTTAAGATAAAAACGAAATGTAATTGGCCCTCAGACGCACCTCGCCATCGTACAGTGTATCGATACTCCATAGCTAACTAGGATAGCTTCCGCATATTTATATATGATCTACCTCTGCGTTCCATGTTTAAAAAGGATGTGTCCCCTGTATAATCAGACTTGACGTAATAGTTAATTGTAGGTATAGACCGTTTCATGCCCTCGAAAAAGTTTCAGGAAAAAATCTAACAGCCAGCCGTGGTTTTCTCCAGAATATGCTGCTGCCATTGCACACAGAAATCACTTTTTCCATTGCTTCCAACGTAATAGATGTACTGAAACTAAACCCGCATTCAGGTCCGTCAGAAACCTCTGTAAAAAAAAAGTAATAAAGAATGCTAGAGAGTTGTATGCTCAGTCCGTCAAATCCAAAGTTCCATCAGTTTTGGCAAATAGCAATAAGAATCCTGAACAAAAGGACCTGAGATAATCTCGTCAGCATCAGACAAAGCCAAACTCTTTGTCAAGAAATTTGTAGCTAATTCTACCCTTTATGACCAAGGCCGCCAAGCCCAGTATTTACTTGTGTATCTGAAAACACGCTATGCGACATATAAATATCTGTACGTGATGTTGCCAAGCTAATAAAAAACCTTGATTCCATTAAAGCAACTGACCCTGACGGCATTCCAATTATAGTGTTCCAAAAAGCTTCAACCAGATCTAGCGCCCATACTTACAAATTTATTTAAGCATTGTCTTAAGGAGAAATGCTTCCCAACACCTTAGAAAATCCCATTAGTATGCCTTGTATGTAAGAATTCAGGTGATCGCTCTTCTCCCTCTCAGTACAAACCAATAAGTCTCCTGTGCATCATG
>NC_136484.1:113687623-113697623 GCF_053919585.1 Euprymna scolopes
CCCCAACATGTATAAAAACAAGAAGCAACGACAGAATTCGCGCATAAGCCTGACGAATCCTATAGTTGGATGAAACGCAGAATATTCAGTGTAGCTTAATCGCCATATATATTTTATAAATTACTATATATATATATATATATATATATATATATATATATATATATATATATATATATATATATATATATATATATAAATAAGAGGGTGGTCACCAACAATGTGTATTTTTAACATTATTTTATTATTCCGTGTCTTTGTTTTTCATTGAAAATTATGTTTAGATCATTGTAATAATGTTTTTAAATCATTGAAATCGTTTTTAACGCGTTTCAGACGTTCGGTGAAGCGTCCTTTTCAGGAAATATTTAAAATGCTTAGAATTTATTCAAGATGTGTTGAAGATGTAAAAAGAACATTTTCGTAGTTCATTTGAAATGTTTCCCAGAGGTGGAAACGTGTAAATGAATCTACTTTTCATTCGAATATTCAATTTTTATTACTGTTCTATTGGGCTGTGGTCATTGCTGCCTTATGTTTCTCTCTGTCTCTGTCTCTGTCTGTCTGTCTGTCTGTCTGTCTGTCTGTCTCTCTCTCTCTCTCTCTCTCTCTCTCTCTCTCTCTCTCTCTCTCTCTCTGCTTGTGTTTTTATTTATCTTTCTTTGTTTTTTCTAATTTTTTTCCTTAGGGTAGGATGTGTGTGTGTGTTTTTCTTTTATTGGTTTGAAGAATGTGTGTACTGTTTTATAGTATTATATAGTAAGTTATTTGCTTCCCTAGGAAGGTAACTGTGATTCAAGGTCGTTACTAATGTGTATGTGTGAGGAGGGGGACCAGCTTCTCTGAAATAAGGGTAGGGGTGCTTTCATTCAATTTTGATATTTATTCTTTGGATTCTTACATTTTAGTATTGTGATTTTTCGTTTCAGTCTTAGACTGTTCAGGTATTCTTAATATTATGTTTGTTTAGATAACGAGGTGTATTTATAAATATATATAGGGGATTTTTTAATGTTTCTATTTATTTGTCTCCCCATGTAGGTATGGCCAGACCTAAGATCGGTTCCTAGTGTGGGGAAGATCTCGTTCCCAAGAGGAGAGGAGCCACTTGGAGGGGTATAGGTATGGGAGGAGGGATGATAGAGGGGATGATAGTTATCTCAGTCATGAGAGATTTCTCCTTCACTGACTGAAGTGTTGGAACAGATATTACACTATGGTTCTAGGTGTTTCCTAGTGTCGTTGGTTTCGAGGTTAAATGGGGTTGGTATTGTTCAATGTGTTGTATTAGAGATTAATGTTATGTCTGTGTGTGGTTGTATGCGTGTATGTGTGTGTGTTTTAATGTGTCGGTTCTGATTTATGTGTGGGTGTGTATATGTATATGTATGTGCATGCGAGTGTGCCTTGCATTTCATGTTTTTGTGTGTTGATATTAGGCTCTGTTTAGTTGGGGAGTGAATCTTGTTATGAAGTTTTTTTCCTGTGTGAGTAGATAAAAATAATTGTCTGTTTGGAAGATTGGCATTATTTTGAAGCTATTTCCACTGTAAATATATATATATATATATATATATATATATATATATATATATATATATATATATATATATATATGTGTGTGTGTGTGTTAGATGAATAAATATCCTGGGAGGAATAAAATTTATTGCACGTATATACATTCGAGAGGAGTTTAATTATGCAAAACCTACAAAAATTACGATATTTGTAGACCAAAAGCCAAGAACAAAAATATCATTTCCTTGTTTCATGAAATTTTTTAAAAAGACTTTTTATAAACTTTAATTTAAAAAAAAGGCTTTTTATAATCTTTAATTTTTAAGGGGATTTTCTTCTCCAGAGAAAAAAAAAATAAGTAGCAAAATAAGAATTGCTATAGAATAACTATTTGGCATAAAAATTGAAACTTTCATAATTATGAGTAATTTAAATCGTAAAACGATTTTAAAACTCATGTCTCTGAATCAAGATGATAACATTTGTTGATAGTATATTTAAAAATAAAGAAAATTCGTTAAGGATGAGAGTTCATATAGAAACGTTGTTTTAATTTGAATAAAATAAAATACGCATCAAGTTCGCTTGAAAGCCAAATCACAACGTAATATTAGGAAAGTAGAGAAATATTTAACTTGTTCGAAATTTATCACAAATATATACAACCGCTAGAAACAATGCACGGCTCTTTACAAACAGACTTCTTTCTCCAACTTTACAACATGGCAAGGAAGAAGAAAAGGGAAAAAAGAAACAAAACAACACACTTAAGATGGAGTATACCTCTGAAATATATTTCGGATAAATTTCAAACAAGTAAAATGTTTGTTTATGTTCCTAATATTACGTTGATATTTGGCTTTCGAGCGCACTTGATGCGCATTTTATTTTATTTAAAGAAAATCCGTAACATTGATGTAAAAATTGAGCATTTATCAGCAGAATCCGTAAATATTAATATTTATAATGTATTTATGTATTACTTGTATTACTAATTATATATATATATATATATATATATATATATATATACAGTGATAATAATAATAATAATAATAATAATAATAATTATAATAATAATAATAATAATAATAGGAGAGTCCTTCCAAAAGTAAAGCCTCATAATTTTTTAACTCAAATGATTTTCTATTTTTTAATTAAAAAAATGTATTTTTTTTCTACATAGTACTCACTATTCTGTATGTGCTTTTACCAGTCTATTTTTGGTTAAAAGTCCGGATTGCGTTTTATTACTCAGAGCTCTAACGTCACTCTGAAACCAACGAACCCATCTCTAAACTATGTTGACATCAACTGCCGCGGCTTCATATATGTTCAACAGGCGCTGTTAGATATTGATCGGTTTAATTTTTTTTCTCTCCGCAGAGGAATTCAATTAGGCATCTCTGCTTCTGAGGCACGTTTATGACAGAGGTATTTTTTCTTAGACTCTCACAGCGTCAATATCTGCAACGGAGAGATTCAATTTTCAGGTCATGGTTGCATAAGATCAGGCATCATAACAATGCCATTTTCGATCCACTTTTATCCATTCCCGCGTAATCTATATATATAAAAGCGAAAATTTATGTATGTATGTATGTATGTGTGTTCGCTTTTTCTGTATGTCAACAAAAGGCTTTTTTCTGAGAAGCGGTCGCTCGCTTCACAACTTTTTAAAACATTTTATATCACATATAAATCGTAATATCTCACACTTAACAACGAAGCTCGCCTGTCTATTTAATTTGCTTGATTTCGGGAAGATAAATATTCAACATTTGTCGCTCGCCGCACGTGGGTTAGTTTTTTTCCTATAACATCTTGGGGGGGGGAAGCGTTCAGCAGTAAATGAAGGTACCATCCCGCAGTCAAACTTGACCTCATTAACTCATTAAAACGGGCACCTGCCAAATCCAAGTAATTAAATAAATTCAAACGTGTTTCCGTTAGCATGTCGCGATGGGGCAATGGTTAACGTCGCACGTTTTTTTTTTTGTTTTTTTCACACTTTAATTTACAACTTTGCCTCAAGGGTTCGGGTTCGATCTTCATACTTACTTTTTTTTACCCCCGCCCCCACCCCCGGAGTTTCCACACACACCTCCAAACACCCGGGCAACGCCGGGTACCCCTCGCTAGTAAAATATAAAAAGCATTACTTTGAACATCCCACATCTTAATTTATATTCATTCGCATTGGGCGTTGTTTTACGATGGATAAGTGTATCGCGAATTGGCTACGACTCAAACTGATTTAATCAAACAGGATCTAATGGCGTTTATCAAGCTAAACTTCCCACGTTTTACGATGCCAAATCACAGACTGCGATCTTCCAGACATACTTGAGTAATCATCGAAGCAAATCGGTAACAATTTGTTGCCACCTTCCTCGTCATCGAACATAAACAAACTCAGCGTCCCATACCGATCAGATACTTAAATTGTCAATTGGGCAACTTATCGATTACGATAGCCATTGTAATTTCAAATTGTTGACAGTGGTGGTAGTTGGACGAGTGCTTGTTGTGAACATTTTGGCACATACATCTTATTGTCTACGGAGCGTCAAAAATGATTTAAAATTCGAAAAAAAAAGATACTGATAGGAATCCACCTAATAAGCGTCACTGTGGCACTTGCTAACACTTATTGGATGGGTTTTCATCAGTATTTTGTTTTATTTATTTTTTTCTTCGAATTTTGAATTATTTTTGACGCTCCTAAGACATTGTTTTCGTCAGCCATCTTGATTTCTTATTTACCTTAGTAACTCGACACTAGTTCTTTTTCGAACCGAATATTTAGATTTAGATTCCGTTGGAAACAACTAAAAGTAGATAACGACTAATGACAAAACCGAAAGAGGATCGATAACTCTTTTCGGGTATTTTTTTTATTTTATTTTTTTTTTTACACAGAGATCACAACTTATCAAGGCTCGGAGGCCACTCTAGGATTAGGGTTAATGGGTATACATTAGTCAATGTGATTATAGCGTAGTAAACATCAGTAGTGGGAACTTTGTAAATTGGATTACTTAGGGAGACGGTTCATCAAGAACTTGTTTACGTTGGACTTGAAGACAATCAGGTTATAGTCAGCTGGAAAGCAAGCAGCCGGAAAAGAGTTTTACAGGCGTGCAGTTCTAAGAAAGAATCTTTGTTCATAGAATCTACATTTAGGTTTAGGCACAGATAAAGAGTGTGGGAAATCATCGCAATGTCTCTTCTGTAGGAAAACGGTTGCAGGGAAGAGAAAAAGGCATCCTCCACTAAACTACGAAGTCTATTTTGAACTCTGTCAAGGCAAGATAAGCTGCTTCTAGCAGCTCCTGTCCAGATGTGGCAACAGTACTCCATCGTTGGCCGGACCTGGGTTTTATATAGGTTGAGAATTGCATCAATCCAAAGTTTCTTTCCTACAACTGCCTGCCTTTGAAACTCTGTATTGCAGGCCTGATTACAAACTGACTATAGCATGTTTGTCTTCAAGTCCAATGTAAACAAGTTCTTTGAATCAGTCTCCCTAAGCAATCAAATGCTACCCAATTTCCACCATTACCAGTTACTATACTATTGCCTTGCTGACAGCATTACCTTCATTAATCCGTATCCTTGAGTGGCATTCAGACCTTGATAAATGGTGAATCCCTTGTTCAAAATAAATTACTTTTTTAGCATTTAATCTTGTTCTTTATATCTTCCCCAACTCGGTTCGGCTGAGTCCATAGTTCTCGACGTTATCCGTGAGGCGGTTGACGTACCTCTCATAAAGATGGAACGTTCCAACACGTGTTTTGCGTATTTTATAGATATTATCATTCCGCTTTTATTCCATCCAAATAAGTCAAGGGCATAACAAAAGAAATCTTGGCTAAAACATCGAAACACGTGCGCAAACGCTGATGCTGATGCTGACGCACGAGCGATTTTATCGAATTTACCCGCGTGTATGTATGTCTCTGCGTTTCTGTCTGCGTATACGTCGGTGCCTCATTGAATACTACAAATGAGTTTATTTTTTAAGAGATCAATACCATAATTGTAAAGCGCTGAATAACGAGCATGCGACTTATTGTTGGCGTTGAGTAATAATTGTAAGCTTATAACGGACATATTCTTATAAATGGTAATTATATCACCATTTAGTGAGAATATATTAATTCGGTTAACCACAACTTGTGTTGTTTTAGTCAAATAAATTTTCACAAGTTCATTTTACTATGGAACTTTAGTTTGACACATCAATGCAATCGTTGAATCAACCTTAAGCATTAGAAACCAAAGAAAATGCTATTTCCAAGCATCATTATACAAGTGTCGTTCGAAAAGCAATGCGTCTTTTTTTTTTTTTTTAACTATAATAGAAAATTTACGAGCTACGAAGACGAGGGTTGTACCATCAAAACGAGGGAGCTTTTATGCTCCAAAATTTATTTTTCTACATATTCACCACTATTTTCAAAGCACTTTTGCCAGCGATGGGGTGGTGTCGGTGCCTGGGCGTCCGGGGTGCACATTGCCACTCATATCTTTGTCGCCACCATTAAATCGACAAACTCATCTCCTAACTGTGTTCACATCAACTGAAATGGTTTCGTAAATGTTCACCAGGCACTGATGGATGTTGACTGGTTCAATTTTTTCTGCATGGAGGAATTCAGTAACGCGTCTTTGCTTCTGATGTACGTTCACAACAATGGAGGTGTTTTCGTAGAATCTCACACGGTCAATATCTTCAAGAGAGAGATGACATTTTCAGGTCATGAATGTATAAGTTCAGTTATCATAACAATACAATTTGTAATTGCTTTTAATATATTCGGGCAGAATAAAAATAGGAGACATTACTTTTGAAACGTCCTCATACATACATATATATATATATATATATATATATATATATATATATATATATATAGAGAGAGAGAGAGAGAGAGAGAGAGAGAGAGAGAGAAAATGAGAGAGAGACGCGACATTGATTGGGATCGAATACCTCGATCAGCAATAATTATCAATTCTTTTACTGATGGTTGCGTAAGCATGGAACACTTTATTATGCCCACAGACACAAGTGTTTCGTGTTTACGCAATCATCAGTAAAATAATTGATAATTATTTCTGATTGGGGGATTCGAACTAATCAACATTGCGTCTTTCCTTTCGGCCATGAGAGTATTCAACAAACAAGAATTTGCAATGACGTATGTATGTTAGTTGACCGCTTTTTCTTTATTCTCTAAATAGGGCTCAACTTTAATCACTCAAAGGGGTTTATAACTATTATAATTTTTCAATAAATAATTGTGTCTTTATATCTACTGATACTAATGCTTTATGTTGACGCAATCATCAGTGCAGGACATGATTTCTGCCGATCCGGAGATTTAAACCCAGTCAATCAATCAGCAACCATGAGAGTATTCAACAAACAGGGAGTTTGAATAATCTATATATCTAGAACAGTGAAAGTGTCTGTCTGTCTGTCTGTGTGTCTGTCTATGTACATTTCCCTACATAATAATTTTCCGTCTACAGACTCGGAATTTTATATACAGGGTAGTGAGATTTGGGAAAATTTTTGTAATTGGTTTTCGGCCAGAAATTTGGCTGTTAAGGGGTCAAAGTTCAACGATTTGACCTTTGAGAACTCTACTAAACTCTACCAAACTCCTCTGCCAATTTTGGGTATAAACAATTGAAATTTTAGACATAGATTCCTTGGATATGGCTCTAACTTAATAACTTGATTTGAGCTCAAAACAATAAATGTCAAGGGGTCATAATAGGGATCAAATTTTAAAAAGAATAGATCTCTGCGGTCTCTACCAAATTACTCAGAAAATTTCTGCTGTAAACATTTGAAATTTTACATAAAGGGTATTCAGAGATAGGGCAAGCTTTTTATCGGTTTTGGTCGAAAATTTGAGCTACCAATATATAAATCTATGTATGTATGTTTGCATGTATGGCTAAAACTTTCGACAGACGCGTCGGATTTTCACAAGATCAGTATCGTTTTAAAGCTCGACCCTTCAGACGAAAAATACCGACAAATTGGCTGAAAACATTAATTTCTTCGCCTTCAACTGAGCACTTTTCTACAGGAAGGGGTCGCTTTTTTCACCGATATTTTCGAAAGTCATCCCGTCTTTTCGATTATCTAGCCGTAATTTAAACCTACGTCACTTACCTTTTGGCGGTGGTCGTAATAGCAAAGACGTCACGTTTTTTATATAGATATACATTTAAAAAGTCATCTTTTGACTTTCTCTATTCCCGAAAACATTTTCGGGAAACTAATGAAATTCATCATTACGTCGGTCGAATTCAGTTTTAATGGCATTATGTATAGACAAATAGATGGCGTGTCCATGGGTTCTCCCATCAGATAAATTGTAGTTTTTTAAGGTTATTAGTCTACTATTTGGTTTACAAAAATCAGACGTCTACTTTTGTTATGCTGACGACACTTTCATGTTTGTTCAATAACGAGAAATAAGTAGATGCTTTTTTTACGCGTTAAAAGAAAATTTACCAAAGCCTTGATTTTACGTTAGGCAAGGAAGCTAATTATCGTCTATTTCTGGACGTATATCTTTCCACTTAAGTCTATCATAAATCAACGTTTACCTGCCATTGTATTTGTTGGGAGTATTTTTGTCTCCTAAAAAAAAAAGTTCAATTTAATTAGGATCCTTACCAATAGGGTCTTAATAATTTCGTCGAAGATTTGTCTGGGTGACGAAATTAAATTTATTACTAAAGATCTCTGCAACAATGGTTATCCTTTAGACATTTTTGAATGTACAGGGTGCCTTCAATAAATTTCCAGACTTTTTTTTTCGTATGGACACTTTTATTGATAGTACACACATGAAACTAGTCCCCTTCGATGTAATCCCTTCCGTTTGCAATGCACGTGTTGTACCGTTTAAACAACTTCTGGACGGCTCCATAAAAGTTCTTTTGTGTGAACGTGTCAATGACCCTCGTTACAGCCTCTTTCATCTCCTCAATTGGTTCATTCTGACAGTCTCTAAAGTTATCCTTGAGCTTAGGAAATAATCAAAAGTAGCAGGGAACAAGGTCTAGACTATAAGGAAGGGTAAGGAACTGTTTTGATGTCCATCTTGGTCAGTTTGCACTCTTGGGACAAACTTCGCGCAAATCTTCCACATCTTCAGTTCTTCACAAAAAATTGTGTGTACACTTCCAACAAACTGATATCAAACTGTGCAATTATTGTCTCTATAGATACACGACGGTCCGTATCCATGAAATTCTGGTCCTTTGACTTCCTTACTTCTTCCACACCTCTCGTTATTTCTCACAGACTCCCTGCCTTCTTTGAATCTCTTATGCCACTCAAAAACTAATACTCGATTCATGCAAGATGGTCTAAAAGCAGTCTGAAGCATTCAATACATTTCTATGGCAATTTTTTCTTAAGTTTAAATTCACCAGCTGTGACAATCAGGCTTTAGTAAGGTGTATTCCAATTCCACTTGTGGCTGTTCATTTGAACCTGAAATCATAAGAATTGGTCAGATAAGATATATAGCAATTGGTCATAAGATATATAGCAATGACATACTGAATTTTAAAGTGTCTACGACAATTTGAAATGTCTCTCCAAAAAGTCTTGAAACTTATTGAAGGCACCTCGTACAATAAAAAATAAAGTTTCTCACTTTTATAATTTTTTTACAAAACCATCTGTTGACAGATAATTGATGAGTATTGTATGCACTCTGCGCTTATCTTGGCATTGTTTCCAGGCATCCTAAACTTTCTAACACTAGAATCAACAGATAACATAAGCGAAATATTTGCCAAATAGATCTCGCTGTCTGTACAACAGCATTATTGTGAATCGAATCAATTCGAAAAGATGTTCCTCCCATCATAATATTGTTCATTTATGTAAATGTTGTTGCGGTTTACGCTACGTCGGGAGAACGTTGTAACGAATGAATATCCGGGTTAAACAACACATTATAACAAAAATTGTCATGCAAATGATGTTTCTGATTTGTTTCTGTTATATCATTAAATTTAAGCACCGTTGAGCTTGATCAATATCAAAATGGGTAACTATTTGAGAATAGCAGATATTGTATGTGCTCTTCCCAGGCATCCTGGATTTCCTGCCACTGGTATCAAGTAGTGCCGACTCAGGAGGAGAGTTGTTAAGCATTGCACAACTCTCTCTTCACAATGCATGTTATCTATCTTTTTTCTAGTATGATCAGATGGTCCTCGTCTTTCCGACGGATGACCATCGACTCCCATATAATGCACTTTTGATGCAGATGTGGTACAATTGTATACAATAATTCCATTATACTGAGTTTGCTATTTTACTTGTTAATACTCATCTGGCTCCAAGCATAAACACACCATGATGGAACGAAGGTCTTTTTTTTCTTTTTGAAAATGGGGTTTAATACGAAAATGCAAAGAGCATAATTCCACG